>NW_026585839.1:0-13548 GCF_907164565.1 Psammomys obesus | reverse complement strand
CACATTAAATCGGCTAGAAAAAAAAGTGGGGAATACCCTAGAACTCATTGGTACAGGAGAAAACTTCCTGAACAGAACACCAACAGCACAGGCTCTAAGAGCAACAATCAATAATTGGGACCTCATGAAATTGAAAAGCTTCTGTAAAGCAAAGGATACCGTCATCAAAACAAAGAGACTGCCTACAGATTGGGAAAGAATCATCACCAACCCTCTATCTGACAGAGGACTCATATCCAATATATATAAAGAACTAAACAAGCTGAAAAGCAACAAACCAAGTAATCCACTTAAAAAATGGGGAACAGAGCTAAAGAGAGAATTCTCTGCAGAGGAATATCGAATGGCAGAGAAGCACTTAAAGAAATGCTCAACCTCATTAGCCATTAGGGAAATGCAAATCAAAACAACCCTGAGATTTCACCTTACACCCATCAGAATGGCCAAGAGACTTATTTTTTTTCAAACAGGTCTTTCACTTGCTCGGTTAGTCACAACAAGTTACTTTATGTTATTAGAAGCTATTGTGAAGGGTGTAGTTTCCCTAATTTCTTTCTCAGCCCTTTTGTTTTTCATACACAGGAGGACCACTGTTAGTTTTGAGTTAATTTTGTATCCAGCCACTCTGCTGAAGGTGTCTATGAGCTGATGGAGTTCTCTGGTTGAAATTTTGGGGTCACTCTTTTATACTATCATATCATTTGCAAATAGTGACTTCCTCCTTTTCAATTTGTATCCCCCCCATCTCCTTTAGTTGTCTTATTGATCTAGCTAAAACTTCAAGTACTATGTTGACGAACTATGGATTTAAGTTTCTCTCCGTATGCAGTTACTTTTGTATTTGGGGCATACGTGTTCAGGATTGTGATGTCCTCCTGGTGGATTTTTCCTTTGATGAGAATGAACTGTCCTTCCTCAGATTTTTTATTTTTTTATTTTTTTATTAATTTTGGTTGAAAGTCTATACTATCAGATATTAGTATAGCTACTCTAGCTTTTTTTCTGGGTCCATTTGAATGAAAAACACTTTTCCAGCCCTTTACTCTGAGGTAGTGTTTATCTTTGTTGCAGAGGTAAGTTTCTTGGATGCAACAGAATATTGGATCCTGTTTCCACAACCATTCTGTTAGTCTGTGTCTTTTTATTAGAGAGTTGAGTCCTTTGATATTTATAGATAATTGTGACTAATGAATGTTAGCTTCTTTTATTGTGGAGTTGGTAGTGTTACTGTGTTTCTATGCTTTTTTTTCTTTTAATTTTATTTTTGTGAAGTTATATATATATATATATATATATATATATATATATATATATATATATATATATCCTATGTTTTCTTGGGTATGGTTGATTTCGTTGGATTGGAGTTTTCCTTCTAGTATCTTTTGTAAGGCTGAGTTGCTGTTTAGAGATTGTTTAAATTTAGTTTTTCATGGAATATTTTGTTTTCTGCATCTATGTTGATTGAAAGCTTTGCTGGGTATAGTAGTCTGGGTTAGCATCTATGGTCCCATAGTGTCTGCATGACATCTGTCCAGGCCTTTCTGGCTTTCATAGTTTCTGTTGAGAAATCTGGTGTGATGCTGATAGGTCTACCTTTATATGTTAGTTTGCCTTTTTCTCTTGCTGCTTTTAATATTTTGTCTTTGTTCTGTAGATGTAGTGTTTTGACTATTATGTGACATGAGCAGTTTCTTTTCTTGTCTAGTCTATTTGGTGTTCTGTAGGTCTTTTGCATGTAAATGGACATCTCTTCAAGTTGGAAAAATTTTCTTCTGTGGTATTCTTGAAAATATTTTCTGGACCTTGGAGTCTGGAGTCTTCTTTTTCATCTATTCCTATTATTCTTTGATTTGGTCTTTTCAGGCATCCTTTAATTCTTGGATGTTTTGTGCTTGAAATTTTTCTTATTTTACTTTTTCTTTGAGAGGTGTATCAGTTTCTGCAATTATATCTTCAGTGATGGAGATTCTCTCTTCTATCTCTTGTATTCTGTTAGTGATACTTATTGTGTTTTCTGATCTTTTCTCCAAGTTCTCTAGCTCCAGATTTTTTTCTGTTTGTGTTTTCTTTATTGATTCTAATTCTGTTTTAATGTCTTGCACATTTCCTTCATTTTTTTTGAATGTGCATTCCTGTCTTTCCATGATGGCTTCTATTTTTTATTTATTTATTTCCTCTAACTTGTGCCTCTATATGTGCCTCTATTTGTTCTGATGTATTTGCCTGTATTTCATTTAGAACTATTTTGCTTCCTCATTATGCCTCTAATAAATGGATAAACATATATTTGAGATAATTTTCCTGTTTTTCCAATGAAATAGAATAACCATTGATTTTTGGTGTTGCTGGTGAAGCCATAATGTTCTGATTTTTGTTGAACATGTTCTTACGCTTACCTCTAACCATCCACTTATCCATAACCTTCATTGTTTGTTCCTGGAGTCTGTACTTGGGACTGGATTCGTCTGTATATGGTGTCTGGAGTATTTTTCAGGAACATGAAAGAGGGACACTGATTTGAGAGTGGATGTTAATCTTTCATCTGTAGCCAAGGGAGGAAGGCCACAGGCACATGTGTAAAAGCACAAGCATGTGCGTGCAACTGTCTCTTGAAGGACAGGCTTCTAGAGCTTGTAGATTCCTGGAAAGGTGGAGCTTAAGTGCATGAGGGGGTGCTGGCCCTTTTTGTAGGCACAATGCACATGCGCAGTGCCATGAATACCTCAATGGTTTACAGGCCTGTCTTACTGTCCTCCTGGTGTTCAGATCTTTCTGGGTTCCCAGAATTATTTGTCTGGACTTCACTGGTAGACCCATAAAATACAGGCTTCATTGTTGAGAACAATGTCTCAAGAATCCCTATGTTGCCCACAGTGTGTGTGGGGGGTTGTGGGTTGGAGGGATCCAATGTCTGGATTCTAGAGTTGCTAGACTAGAGAGACCCTTGATCTGGGCCTCTGCATGCACTCTTTCCCTTGCAGGCCTAATTGGAAAGCACTGGTATTTCCCCTATTATCTAATCTCTGATTTGGTCCTACAGAGGCAAATGAGAGTGTAAGAGATAAGTCAGCTCAGTAGTGTCCACTGTTTGGCAACCGGACAGGGAAACCTATACTTGGGTCAGCTGCCTCTGCTATCTCAGTCACCGATCAGGGAGGCTCCTGCTTGGGGCAAGTGGAAGTGCAGAGGTGTTGAATATTCGCCACTCTCAGTCCCCGGAGATGTCCACAAATGACCTGGATCCAAAGTGTCCCAGCTCTTGCGTTGTCCCCTCCAGCCCAGGAAACCTCAATGTTTACTTTCTGGCTTCAGTTGTCCACTCTACTCACCAATTTCAGCATTTCAGATCCTGTGCCCCTCAAATATTATGTGTGCTGGTTGCCACCATCTTGGACTTCCAAGTTCATTTATCCCCTCCGCATCTTTCTATCTCCTCCTTTTTCTGTAAAAGTCCCTGCACTCTGCCCAAAGTTTGACCATGAGTTTCACCATCTGCTTTGATGCCCTGATGGGTAGTTTTTATGAAGTCCCCTGTGATAGCCTGCTATCTTGTTCCATATCTTCTCCTATTTCCCATGTCTATCCTGTTTGCCATTCTGAATAAGGATTAAGTATCTTCCTTAGAAGATAGACCCTCTGTTAAGATGTAGCCCATGGCCATCTCAGTCTACATGGGGGTGTCCTAGTAAGGGGAGCATGGGCAGTCTATGACTTGAACTTGGTTGCCTGCTCTTAGATCACCTCCCCATGGAGAGGTGGCCAGGAAAGAGGATCCAGACAGTCCTGATGAGACCTGATAGGCTATCAGTGGACAAGGGGAGAGACATGGGTGGAAGAAGGAAGGAGGGTGAGATGGGGAGGAGATGAGGGAGTGGATTACAGCCAGGATACAAAGTGAATAAATTGTAATAAATAATAATAATAAAGAAAAATTTTGAAAAAAAAGGTGAAAGAAGAAGGAAAGAAGAGACAGAGAGAGACAGAGACAGAGACAGAGAGGAGTTTGAAACCCATATATGGATGTTGAGTTTGTTTCCCCAGTGAGGAAACTATCTCCCTTGGAGATAGTTTCAGGTTTAAGGATGGGGGCAGTGGCCTGGGTTGTTTGGGCATTCACATGGGATCCATTAGGCCACCAACTAAATTAGATGTAGTCCAAGCTGAAAGTTTCATTTGGTGATGAGATGTTCACTTGGGGTTCTTTCTTCTTCATTTTTTGGCAATTATATTTAGATTGTCTTAATATATGTATATATTGTAGGAAGTTTCTATGATGTGTATATATGCCTAGGAGTTCAATTTAATTCCATTGTTCTACCTGTCTGACTTTTATGCCAATACCATACAATTTTATTACCATAGCTCTATGTTACTATGTGAATTCAGTGATGTTTATACCTCCAGCAGTTCTTTTGATATACAAGATTGTTTTAGATATCCTATTTGCTGACCCCCTTCATCTCTGTGTGTGTGTGTCTGTGCATGTTTCCATATAACACTCAAAATTGTCCTTTCAAGATCAATAAAACATTGGGATGGGATTTTGCTGGGGGTTGCATTGAATCTGTAGATTGCTTTTGGTAAGATAGCCATATTTACTATATTAATTCTACTTATCCAAGAGCATGGAAAGTCTTTCCATTTTTTGCTGTTTTCTTTAATTTTTTCTACAGTGCTTTGAAGTTTTTTTTTTTTATCATGCAAGTCTTCTATATGCTTAGTTAGAATGGACCCAAGATATTTTATATTACTTGAGATTATTTTGTTACATTATATTTCTCTGATTTCTTTTAATGTATTTGTCATTTGTGTACAGGAGTGCTACTGGATTTTGTGAGATAATTTTGTGTCCAGCTACAAGGCTGAAAGGGTTTATTAACTATGCGAAACTCCTGGAGGAATTTTTGGGGTCACTTATGTATTCTATCATTATCATCTGCAACTAAAGATTCTTTGACTTCTTCCTTTCCAATTTGCATCCCCCTGATCTCCTTTAGTTGTCTTATTGCTCTAGCCAAAACTTTAAGTATTATATTGAATAGAAATAGAAAGAATGGACAGCCTTGTCTTGTTCTTGATTTTAGTTTCTTTTGGTTTCTTTCCATTTAAGTTGATGTTGGCTATGGGTTTGATGTAAACTGCCTTTATTATGCTGAGTTATGGCTCTAGTGTCCCTAATATCTCCACAATTTTTTAAAATTTTTTATTAATTACACTTTATTCATTTTGTATTCCCCCATAAGTCCCTACCTCCTCCCCTGCCGATCCAACCCTCCCTCCCCTTTCTGCATGCATGCCGTTCCCCAAGTTCACTGATAGGGGAGGTTCTCCTCTCCTTTCTGATCTTAGTCTATCAGTTCTAATCAAAAGTGGCTGCACTGTCCTCTACTGTGGCTTGGTAAGGCTGCTCCCCCCTCAGGGGGAGGTGATCAACGAGCAGGCCAATCAGATTATGTCAGAGGCAGTACCTCTTCCCATTACTATGTAACCCACTTGGACACTGAACTGCCATGGGATACATCTTTGCAGGGGTTCTAGGTTATCTCCACGAATAGTATGAGTCTCTGGGAAGTTCTCTGTGTTCAAATTATCTTGTTCTGTTGCTCTGCTTGTGGAGTTCCCATCCCCTCCAGCTCTTACTATATCCCACTTCTTACATAAAATTCCATTCACTCTGCCCATCAGTTGGCCATCAGTCTCAGCATCTGCTTTGACAGTCTATACTGCAGAGGCTATCAGAGGCGCTCTGTGGCAGGTTCCGAGGTTGTTTCCTGTTTTCTTCTGGCTTTCAGAGGCCCTCTGTAGCAGGTTCTGAGGTTTTTTCCTGTTTTCTTTTTCTTCTGATATCCATCCTCTTTGCCTTTCAGGATGGGGATTGAACATTTTACTTCGGGTCCTCTCTTTTGCTTAGTTTGTTTAGATGTACAGAATTTAGTGGGTTTATTCTATGTTGTATGTATATATGAGTGAGTATATACCATGCGTGTCTTTTTGCTTCTGGGACAACTTGCTCAGGATGATCCTTTCCAGGTCCCACCATTTACCTGCAAATTTCATGATTTCCTTATTTTTCATTGCTGAGTAATACTCCATTGTATAGTTGTACCACAGTTTCTGCATCCATTCTTCAGTTGAGAGGCATCTGGGCTGTTTCCAGCTTCTGGCTATTACAAATAAAGCTGCTACAGACATGGTTGAGCAAATGTCCTTTTTGTGTACTTGAGCCTCTTTTGGGTATATGCCTAGGAGTGGTATGGCTGGATCTTGAGGAAGCACTATTCCTAGTTGTCTGAGAAAGCGCCAGATTTATTTCCAGAGTGGTTGTACAAGTTTACATTCCCACCAGCACGTGTTGTCCCTTGAGTTTTTCATGTTGGCCATTCTGATGGGTGTAAGGTGAAATCTCAGGGTTGTTTTGATTTGCATTTCCCTAATGGCTAATGAGGTTGAGTATTTCTTTAAGTGCTTCTCTGCCATTTGATATTCCTCTACAGAGAGTTCTCTGTTTAGCTCTGTTCCCCATTTTTTAAGTGGCTTACTTGGTTTGCTGCTTTTCAGCTTGTTTAGTTCTTTATATATACTGGATATGAGTCCTTTGTCAGATAAAGGGTTGGTGATGATTCTTTCCCAATCTGTAGGCAGTCGCTTTGTTTTGATGACGGTGTCCTTTGCTTTACAGAAGCTTTTCAATTTCATGAGGTCCCATTTATTGATTGTTGCTCTTAGAGCCTGTGCTGTTGGTGTTCTGTTCAGGAAGTTTTCTCCTGTACCAATGAGTTCTAGGGTTTTCCCCCCTTTTTTTCTAGCCGATTTAATGTGTCTGGTTTTATGTTGAGGTCTTTGATCTACTTGGACTAAGTTTTGTGCAGGGTGATAAGTATGGATCTATTTTCATTTTTCTACATGTAGACATCCGGTTGGACCAGCACCATTTGTTGAAGAAGCTATCTTTTTTCCATTGTATGGTTTTGGCATATTTGTCAAAAATCAGGTGTCCATAAGTGTGTGGGTTTATTTCTGGGTCTTCTGTTCGATTCCATTGATCCACCATTCTGTTTCTATGCCAGTACCATGCAGTTTTTATAACTGTTGCTCTATAGTACAGCTTGAGATCAGGGATGGAGATATCTCCAGAAGATCTTTTATTGTAGAGGATTGTTTTAGCAATTCTCGGTTTCTTGTTATTCCATACGAAGTTGAGAATTTTTCTTTCCAGGTCTGTAAAGAATTGTCTTGGCAATTTGATGGGAATTACATTAAATCTGTAGATTGCGTTTGGTAAAATGGCCATTTTTATTATGTTAATCTTGCCAAGCCATGAACATGGGAGATCTTTCCATCTTCTCATATCTTCCTCTAATTCTTTCTTCAGAGACTTGAAATTTTTTTCATACAAGTCTTTGACTTGCTTGGTTAGGGTTACACCAAGGTACTTTATGTCATTTGTGGCTATTGTGAATGGTGTTGTTTCTCTAATTTCTTTCTCAGCCCTTTTGTCTTTTGTATACAGGAGGGCTACTGATTTTCTTGAGTTAATTTTGTATCTGGCCACTTTGCTGAAGGTGTTTATCAGCTGTAGGAATTCCCTGGTAGAGTTCTTGGGGTCACTCATGTATACTATCATATCATCTGCAAATAGTGATAATTTGACTTCTTCCTTTCCCATCTGTATCCCCTTGATCTCCTTCAACTGTCTTATTGCTCTAGCAAGGACTTCCCGCACTATGTTGAAGAGATATGGAGAGAGTGGACAGCTTTGTCTTGTCCCTGATTTCAGTGGGATTGCTTTAAGTTTCTCTCCATTCAGTTTGATATTGGCTATAGGCTTCCTGTATATAGCCTTTACTATGTTTAGATATGTGCCTTGTATCCCTGATCTCTCCAGAACTTTAAACATGAATGGATGTTGGATTTTGTCAAATGCTTTTTCAGCATCTAGGGAGATTATCATGTGTTTTTTTTTTCTTTCAGTTTTTTAATATGGTGGATCACATTGATGGATTTCCATATATTGAACCACCCCTGCATAACTGGGGTGAAACCTACTTGGTCATAGTGGATAATATCTTTGATGTGTTCTTGTATTCGATTTGCAAGTATTTTGTTAAGTATTTTTGCATCAATGTTCATAAGGGAGATTGGCCTGAAATTCTCTTTCTTTGTTGAGTATTTGTGAGGTTTAGGTACCAAGGTGACTGTGGCTTCATAGAATGAGTTTGGTAATATTCCTTCTGTTTCTATTTTGTGGAATAGTTTGAAGCAAATTGGAGTTAGCTCTTCTTTGAAGGTCTGGTAGAATTTTGCGCTGAAGCCATCTGATCTTGGGCTTTTTTTGGATGGGAGACTTTTGAGGACTGCTTCTATTTCTTTGGGGGATATAGGACTATTTAATTGATTTACCTGGTCTTGATTCAGCTTTGGTAAGTCAAATCAATCAAGAAAATTGTCCATTTCATTTAGATTTTCAAATTTTGTGGCATATAGACTTTTGAAGTAAGTCCTAATGATTGTTTGGATTTGCTCAGTGTCTGTAGTTATATCCTCCTTTTCATTTCTGATTTTGTTGATTTGGGTGGTGTCTCTCTGCCTTTTACTTAGTTTGGCTAAGGGTTTGTCGATCTTGTTGATTTTCTCAAAGAACCAGCTCTTGGTTTCATTCATTCTTTGAATATTTTTATTTCTTTCTAATTAATTGATTTCAGCCCTGAGTTTGATTATTTCCAGCTATCTACTCCTTTTTGGTGTGTCTGCTTCTTCTTTTTCTAGGGTTTTTAAGTGGGCCATTAAGTTGCTTGAATGAGCTGTCTCGAATTTCTACTTGAAGGCACTTAGTGCTATGAACTTTCCTCTTAGCACTGCTTTCATTGTGTCCCACAAGTTTGGGTATGTTGTGTCTTCATTTTCATTGAGTTCTAGGAAGACTTTAATTTCTTTCTTTATTTCTTCCCTGACCCAGCTGTCATTTAGTAACAAGTTATTCAGTTTCCATGAGTGTGTAGGCTTTTTGCTATTTCTGTTGTTGTTGAAGTCCAGCTTTATTCCATGGTGATCAGACAAGATACAAGGGATTATTTCAGTCTTCTGGTATATGTTGAGGCTTGCTTTGTGACCAACTATATGGTCTATTTTGGAGAAGGTTCCATGAGGTGCTGAGAAGAAGGTAAATTCTTTTGTGTTTGGGTGGTAAGGTTCTGTAAATGTCTGTGAGATCCAGTTGATTCATGACCTCTGTCAGAGATATTGTTTCTTTGTTTAATTTCTGTTTTGTTGACCTGTCTTTGTTGAGAGTAGGCTGTTGATGTCTCCCACTATTAATGTGTGGGGATCTATATGTGGTTTAAATTTTATCAATATTTCTTTTACAAATGTGGGTGATCTTGTATTTGGGGCAGAGATGTTCAGGATTGTGATGTCTTCTTGGTGGAATTTTCCTTTGATGTATATGAAGTGTCATTCCCCATCTCTTTTTATTAATTTTGGTTGAAAGTCTATTTTATCAGATATTAGAATGGCTATTCCTGCTTGTTTCTTTGGTCCATTTGCTTGGAAAGTCATCTTCCAACCTTTTACCCTCAGGTAATGTCTATCTTTGTGCCTTAAGTGTGTTTCTTGTATGCAACAGATTGCTGGGTTTTGTTTATATATCCATTCTGTTAATCTGTGTCTTTTTACTGGAGAGTTGAGTCCATTGATGTTGAGAGAGATTAATGACCAGTGGCTGTTAGATCATTTGACTTTGATTTTGGCTGTGGTCATACGGTTGTGTGCTTGTTTGCTGTTTGTTTCACTGTAGTAAGGTTAATTATTTCCTGTGTTTTCTTGACAGAAGCTAATTTTCTTGGGTTGTATTTTCCCTTCCAGTATCTTCTGTAATGCTGGATTTGTGTGTAGGTATTGTTGAAATTTGTTTTTGTCATTGAATATCTTGTTTTCTCCGTCTATGAGTACTGAGAGTTTTGCAGGGTATAGTAGCCTAGGCTGACATCTGTGTTCTCTTACGGTCTGCATGATATCTGTCCAGGCCCTTCTGGCTTTCATAGTTTCTGTTGAAAAGTCAGGTGTGATTCTAATGGGTTTGCCATTATATGTTACTTGTCCTTTTTCCCTTGTAGCTTTTAGTATTTTTTTTTTTTTTTTTGTTCTGTATACTTACTGTTTTGATTATTATGTGGCAGGAGGATTTTCTTTTCTGGTCAAATTTGTTGGGTGTTCTTTAGGCCTCATGTATTCTTATTGCCTTCTCCTTTAACTTGGGGAAATTTTCTTCAATGATTTGGTTGAAAATATTTTCTTGGCTTTGGAGAAGGGAGTCTTCTTTTTCCTCTATACCTATTATTCTTAGGTTTTGTCTTTTCATATTGTCTTGGATTTCTTGGACGGTCTGTGTCAGGAATTTTTTGGATTTAACATTTTCTTTGACAGATACATCGATTTCTTCCATTGTATCTTCTACACCTGAGATTCTTTCTTCCATCTATTGTAGTCTGTTGGTTATGCTTACCTCTGTAGTTCCTGTTTTCTTCCCTAAATTCTTCCTCTCCATTACTTCCTCCATTTGTGTTTTCTTTAATTTTTCCAGTTCTATCTTCAGATCTTGAGTTGCTTTGTTTACTTCCTTCACCTGTCTGATTGTATTTTCCTCTTTTTCTTTTAGTTCCTTCAACTCTGTCTCTTCTACTTCTTTCAGTGATTTAATTATTTCTTCTCTGAATGCTGCAAGCTGTTTGGCTGCATCTTCCCGTATTTCTTCACGGATGGCCCTAATCTGCTTGTCTTTAACTTCCTCCATTTCTTTATGGATAGCCATGATCTGTTTGGTTTTATCTTCCTCTAATTCTTTACGTATTTTATTTGTTTCCTCTATTATTCTCTTCATCAACATAGATGTAAGGTCATCTTCTTGATTTTCTATTATGCTGCATTGTTCAGGGCTGTTCGCCCCTGGATGGCTGGGTTCTGGAGATGCCATATTTCTCTGTCTTTTGTTGGTTGAGCTTTTACGCTGACCTCTACACATTGGGCTGATTTAGGTGTTGGCTGTTAGTTTCTGTGCTTCCTGGAGTCCTGAGGTAGGGAGAATCCCCTTGGCCGGAAGATGATTTTTCCTGAAGGAGTCCTCCTATGCTTTTTGGTTATGGTCAATGTATGGCCAGTGTTTCTCAGGAATTGCCACTGCTCACCTCTGGTTTATAGCCCTGAGTGGTAGCTGTCATCTTTGTTAGGCAGGGGGGATCTCTTCTTACCCATAGAAGTTCTCAAGACAGCTGCCCCACTGCTGGGTTTCTCGTTATAAATTTAGTGAGCTGCTGCTCACTGAATTTCCAGGTATAGTCCTCTTGAAGAACCTGCTGTGGGGTTTTCTCCCAACAGGGAAACTCAGTCTGTTATCCTGGGGCACACAATCCTGTCTGGGAAAGTGAGAGGTGCGCCCAGCAAGTCTCTGGGCCAGAGGTTTAGTGCTCCTCTCTCAGCCTGGAGAATGTGCACCTAGGTTGAGTTGGCGCCTGGGGGCACTGCTCTGGTCTGGAGGCTGGGTGCCTCACTCTGGACCAGAAGCTGTGTGTCCCTGTCTGGGATGGCGGCTGCAGGCACTGCTCTGGTCCAGACACTGTGGGTGCAGCCCTCTTGAAGAACCAGGGTTTCCCACTATTTTGTCAGTCTAGCTAGGGATAACTGGTTTATCCTTGGCACAGTATCTGAGGGCTGCTGTAATGGCTCTCTGGATTTTGTAGGTCTGAGAATGCAGCTGTGTGTCCCAGTGCCCTAGGGGAACTCAATAATGGCGGCTGAGCATAGCGCTCCTGCCTGCATCAGAAAGCTAAAGCCTAGAGTCTGTGTGAATCCAGGAAGTCTTTTGGTGCTGTGTGTCCTGAGCGTTAGACCTGATGATCCCCTCCGCTGGGGGTTTCCTCCTGCCAGAGATACTCAGTCTTTGCTTTGGGGACCGCTGTTCTGTCTGGGGTGGTGAGTAGAACCCACAGGCACAGATGCCTGCTTGTGGCTCAGCCTTTCTGGCCTTTGGGCGCCTTGACGGCTGCCTAAACTGGGTTATTTTACCCGAGACCTTTTCGGGGTGGGGGTGTCGGCTGAGTGCTCTGAGATCAGACCAGCCGTTTCCCTCCCTGTGGGTTTGCACCTGACAGTGAAACGCAGTCTCTGGTGCCCTGGTGCCCACAGTTCTATCTGAGACGGCGAAACAGGCGTGCAGGCAGGGCTCCGTGCAGGCGCCTGGGCCCGGCTCTGGCTCCGGGCTGGCTCCTGGGGTGCCCGCGGAAACAGAGTCTTTTCCAGGGGATGTCTGGGTGACCTAAGGTCGGTCCCAATCGTTTCCTGCTCCGTGGGGTTATCTCTTGACTGGAAAATCCAGTCTGTGATGTTCTTCTCCACAAATTTTATTATGAAGGCTCGTTGGATTTTTTCAAAGGCCTTTTCTGCATGTAATGAGATGACCATACGGGGTTTTTCTTTCAGTTTGTTCATATGGTGAGTTATATTGAATCATTCCTGCATCTCTGGGATGAAGCATACTTGATCATTTTAATATTTTCTTGGATTCAGTTTCTGAGCATATTTTTGAGAAGTTTTGCATCATAAGTGAAATTGCTTTGAAATTCTCTTTCCTTGTTGAATCTTTTGTGGTTTGGGTATCAGGGTGACTATGGCTTGAGATCACTAATTGGGCAATGTTCCTTCTGTTTCTTTTCATGGAATAATTTGAGAGAATATTGTCATTAACTCTTCTTTGAAAGTCTGGTAGAATTGTGTACTAAAACCATCTGCCCCAGGGCTTTTTGGTGGAATACTTTTAATGAATTGTTTAAATTGCTTAGCTGCTCCTGATGTAACTTTGGTAGGCAGTATGTATTGACAAAACTGTCCACTTCTTTTAGATTTTCCAATTTGACAGAGGACAGTTTATAAGTTTATAAAGTATCTCTTTATGATTCCCTGGATTTTCTCTGTTTTGTCTCCTTTTTATTTCTTTTCTTTTTTCTTTTCTTTTCTTTTCTTTTTTTTTTTTTTTTGTAATTTGGATCTTCTCTTCTGGCCTTTTACTTTAATATGAATGAGAGTTTGTAAATTCTACTGGTTTTCTCATAGAATTGGGTCGTTGTTTCACTGATTATTTATGTTGTTTTATTTGTTTGCTTCATTTTACTTATTTCACCCCTGAGTTTATTTCTTGCCATCTATTGTTTTGGGTGTGCTTGCTTCTTTTTTGTTCTAGAGCTTTTGGTATGCTGTTAAGTTATGAGTATAAGATCTCTCCAGTTTTTTTATATAGACAGTGCTATAAACTTACCTATTAGAATTGCCTTCATTGCATCTCATAAGTTTTTGTATGTTGTGTATTTATAATTCTTCAATTCTAAAAAATCATTGATTTCTTGATTTTCTTCTTGACCTTCTTTTTATTCAATATAAGTTGATCAGTTCCAATGAGTTTGTAACCTTTCTGTCGTATCTGTTGTTGATATTGAAGTCTTCTACTATCATTACACAAGTGTCAATATACAATTAAAGCTGTGGTAATTTTTTTTTTTT
>NW_026585838.1:0-8203 GCF_907164565.1 Psammomys obesus | reverse complement strand
TCTCTCTCTCTCTCTCTCTCTCTCTCTCTCTCTCTCTCCTCTATTTATTTTCTGAAATAAAATTTATTTTCTCCATTTTACATATTAGTGAACAAAAAGTAAGAAATGCCTTTTAAAAATCATACTCAAGGACATTTGATCTACAAAAGTGGCAACTTTAATTGTCTTAAATAACTTTGTCCATTACTCATATGTTTTTAAAATTACGTGATGTGTTTAGGATTTTGTATATTTTAGACATATGTCTATATCTATATATGACATGAGAAAAAGAAAATAATCAATATTTAATTGGAAAGTTTCTTTATATTTTGTTATTTTATACAAATTAGCACATATAAAAGGATTTTTTTCAACAAGTAGTTACAGGGCTTAAATGCTATATTCCACCATGGTATGTGTATTGAACTGATAATTTTTTTAATGATGAAATGGTCACATCCAGAACACACTGTATTATTAGAATTAACTCTTTATTACCCATATTCCATTTGACCTAATTTGATTTAATTTCATTAACGTCATCTAATTAGAAGAAATGTGTGCCAGAGTAGAGAGATGATTAAATATAATTACTATCTCTACACCTCCCACACAGGGGAGTTAGTAATTTGCCCTACTGTAGTAAGTCTTTAAATAAATAACCACACAAATATGTCAGAAACAGTGAAGTCAATGAATGATACAAGCAAGTTAGTTATTCTGAGTGTGGCAAAGTATGTTGATTCAGACAGTGCTTACTCAAGCAACTGTTTTAAATTATGTTCTTATTATTTGAAATTATAACATAATTTTATATAATATGTATACATGAGATTGTATATAATGTAAGCATTTTATTATAAATTCTTTAATTCCTTTACTACAGAAAAAAAGAAGTCATGAGTTTGATAAAGAGAAAGGATGATGAGTGGGAGTGAGTGGATGGAGAAAAGGGTAGAAGTGAGAAGCGAGGGAATTCTTTGTTCCTCCTCAGGTTATACTAAATTATATTTTTAATTCTTATTCTTTTCTTTATGAATTTATTTTTATTGAATACAATTCATTCACATTGTATCTGAGCTATAGCCCCTCCCTCATTCCCTCCCAATCCCACCTTCCCTACCACATCTCCCATGCTCCTCCCCAAGTCCACTGGTAGGGGAGGCTCTCCTCTTCTTCCCTCTGACCTTGTAGTACATTTACACAATGGAATACTACTTAGCAATTAAAAACAAGGAAATCATGAAATTTGCAGGCACATCGTGGGAACTGGAAGAGATCATCCTGAGTGAGGTATCCCAGAAGCAGAAAGACTCACATGGTAAGTGGATATTAGAACTATAATATAGGATAAACATATTAAAATCTGTACACCTAAAGAAGCTAAGCAAGAAGGAGGACCCTGGGTAAGATGAGCAATCCTCCCTCAGAAAGGCAAATGGTACGGACATAGGAAGAGGGAGAAAAATAGGGAACAGGACAGGAGCCTACCACAGAGGGCCTCTGAAAGACTACCCAGCAAGATTTCAAAGCAGAAGTTGAGACACATAGCTAAACTTTAGGCAGAGTACAGGGAATCTTATGAAAGAAGGGGTGAAAGAAAGATCTGGAGGGTACCGGAGCTCCAAAAGGAGAGCAACAGAACCAAAAAATTTGGGCCTAAGGGTCTTTTCTGAGATTGATACTCCAAACAGGGACCATGCATGGAGATAACCTAGAATTATCACAGAACCTAGAATTGGCACAGATGTAAACAATGACAGCTAAGTCTCCAAGTGTGTTTCCTAATAATGGGAACAGGCACTGTCTCTGACATGAACTCAGTGACTGGTTCTTTGATCACCTCCCCCTGAGGGGGGAACAACCTTACAGGCCACAGAGGAGGAAAATACACCCAGTCCTGATGAGAGCTGATATTTGAATTTCTTTAAATTCTGTATTAAAGAAAAAAAAATCATGCATTTGACAAAAAGAAAGGAGGATTTAGGGTGGGAGTGGAGAGAGAAAAGGGAAGAAGTAAAAACAAAGGAATTATTTTTTTCCTACCTAAGGATCATACAGGATTTTCCAGTGAATATTTTTGACATTGATAAGAGCACAACACAGGCTATAGAGGTCTTTTCATCAATGGAGAATGAAACTGCACAAAATATTACTTTTATTTAAGTGCCAAGCAGTTAAGACTTATCAAAGGTGAGACTAAGAGTCAGTGGTGCATAATGACTCCTTGGTTTTTATTTTGTTCACATTCTGGCTTGCATTTCTATTTTCCCGACTTTACTGTTCTGTAACAGTGTACTAAATAGTCATCTGTATGGCTTTTATATCAGGCTCTGATATAGAGAATTGAGGTAAAATGCTACTATTTGAATGTGTCTTTTAAAAAAATGTACACAATAAAATAGACTTTCAACCAAAACTAATAAAAAAAGAGATGGAGAATGACACTTCTTACTCATCAAGGGAAAATTCCACCAGGAAGACATTACAATCCTGAAAATCTATGCCCCAAATACAAGGGCAACCACATTTGGAAAAGAAACATTAATAAAACTTAAACCACACATAGATCCTCACATGTTAATAGTGGGAGACATCAACACCCCACTCTCAACAAAGGACAGGTCAACAACAGAAATTAAACAAAGAAACAATATCTCTGACAGAGGTCATGAATCAAATGGACCTCTCGGACATCTACAGAATCTTTCACCCAAACACAAAAGAATTTACCTTCTTCTCAGGACCTCATGGAACCTTCTCCAAAATAAACCATATGGTTTGTCAAAAAGCAAGCCTCAACAGATACCAGAAGATTGAAAGAATCCCTTGTATCTTATCTGATCACCATGGACTAAAGCTGGACCTCAACAACAACAGAAATAACAAAAAGCCTACACACACATGGAAACTGAACAACTTGCTACTAAATGACAGCGGGATCAGGAAAGAAATAAAGAAAGAAATTAAAGTCTTCCTAGAACTCAATGAAAATGAAGACACAACATACCCAAACTTGTGGAATACAATGAAAGCAGTGCTAAGAGGAAAGTTCATAGCATTAAGTGCCTTCAAGCAACTTAATGGCTCACCTAAAAGCCCTGGGGGGGGGGTGGGAAGAAGCACAAACACCAAAGAGGAGCAGATGGCTGGAAATAATCAAACTCAGGGCTGAAATCAACCAATTAGAAACAAATAAAACAATTTAAAGAATCAATGTGACCAAGAGCTGGTTCTTTGAGAAAATCAACAAGATAGACAAACACTTAGCCAAAATAACTAAAAGGCAGAGAAACACTATCCAAATCAACAAAATCAGAAATGAAAAAGGGGTCATAACTACAGACACTGAGGAAATCCAAACAATCATTAGGACTTACTTCAAAAGTCTTTCAGCCACAAAGTTTGCCAATCTAAATAAATGAACAATTTTCTTGATCAATTCCACTTGCCAAAGCTGAATCAAGGAAATAGAAGCTGTCATCGAAAGGCTTCCATGCCATAAGTCTCAGCGTCTGCTTTGATTGTTTGCAGGGCAGAGGCTTTTAGAGGCCCTCTGTGGCAGGTTCCTAGGTTGTTTCCTGTTTTCTTCATTTTCTGATGTCCAGCCTCTTTACCTTTTGGGATGGGGATTGAGCATTTTAGTCAGGGTCCTCTCTCTTGCTTAGTTTCTTTAGATGTACAGTTTTTAGTAGGTGTATCCTATGTTATGTCTATATGAGTGAGTATATATCGTGTGCATCTTTCTGTTTCTGTGACAGCTCACTCAGGATGATCCTTTCTAGGTCCCACCATTTATCTACAAATTTCATGATTTTCTTATTTTTTCATTGCTGAGTAATACTCCATTGTGTAGCTGTACCACAATTTCTGCATCCATTCTTCAGTTGAGGGGCATCTGGGCTGTTTCCAGCTTCTGGCTATTACAAATAAAGCTGCTACAAAGAAGTGGGTTACATAGTAAAGGAAAGAGGGACTACCTCTGACATAATCTGATTGGCCTGCTCTTTGATCACCTCCCCTTGAGGGGGGCGCAGCCTTAACAGGCCACAGAAGATGACAGTGCAGCCTCTCCTGAGGTGATCTGATAGACTAAGATCAGAAGAAAGGAGAAGAGGACCTCCCCTATCAGTGGACTTGGGGAGGGGCATGCATGAGGAAGGGGGAGGGAGGGTGGGATCAGGAGGGAAGGAGGGAGGGGCTTATGGGGAAATACAAAATGAATAAAGTGTAATTAATAGTAAAAAAAAAAAAAAAAAAGTCTCCCATGCAAGAAAGCCCAGGGCCAGATTGTTTCAGCGCACAATTCTACCAGACCTTCAAAGAAGAGCTAACACCAATATTCTTCAAACTATTCCACAAAATAGAAATAGAAGGAACATTACCAAACTCATTTTATAAAGCTACAGTCACCTTGGTACCTAAACTTCACAAAGACCGAACAAAAAAGAGAATTTCTGGCCAATCTCCTCTATGAACATGGATGCACAAATACTCAACAAAATATTTGCAAGCCAAATATAAGAATACATCAAAGATATCATACACTATGGCAATGTAGGCTTCATCCCAGGCATGCAAAGGTGGTTCAATATATGGAAATCCATCAATGAGATCTACCATATAAACAAACTGAAGGAGAAAAACCACATGATCATCTTCTTGGATGCTGAAAAAGCATTTGACAAAATCCAACATCCATTCATGTTTAAAGTATTGGAGAGATCAGGGATACAAGGCACATACCTAAACATAGTAAAGGCAATATACAGCAAGCCTGTACACAATACCTGGAATTTTGTCAGACACTCTACTGACCTACAAATGCATGAAAGATCATTAACAGTTACATGGAAAACAACACATGTTGCATTGTCTGAGGGTATGTGTTTGCTTTTAATATCTATATTTTGGAATGCAGACTTTCTATGAGTCAATCAGACGGGTTCCTAGAATAGTAACATTTTCTGTCTTGCTCTAAATGGTTCACAAAAACATTTGTTGATAATTGTTGGGTTCTCAGGAAAGGGTATGGTTGTGAATTCGAAAAGAATGGGGTCTTTTTGGTTTGCATTTCCCTGATGGATAAGGATATTGAGCATTTCTTTAAGTGTTTCTCTGCCATTTGATATTCCTCTATTAAGAATTCTCTGTTTAGCTCTGTACTCAATTTTTAAATTGGATTACTTGATTTTTTTACTCTTTAACATCTAGAGTTCTTTATATATTCTGAATATTAGCCCTCTGTCAGATATAGGATTGGTGAAGATCCTTTCCCAATCCGTAAGCTGTCCTTTTTTCCTGAACAAAGTAGTGTCCTTTGCTTTACAGAAACTTTTCATTTTCATGAGGTCCATTTATTGATTGTTAATCTTAGAGCCTGTGCTCTTAGTGTTCCAACCCTGAGATTTCACCTTATACCCATCAGAATGGCTAAGATGAATAACTCAAGTGACAACACATGCTGGAGAGGATGTGGAGAAAGGGAAAGCCTCCTCCATTGCTGGTGGGAATGTAAACTTGTACAATGTAAACTTTGGAAATCAATTTGATATTTTCTCAGACAATTAGGGATAGTGGCACCTCATGATCCAGCTACACCACTCCTAGGCACATTTCCAAAAGATGCTCAAGTATACAACAAGGATTTTTGCTCAACCATGTTCATAGCAGCTTCATTTGTAACAGCCAGAATCTGGAAACAACCAAGATGTCCCTCAATTGAGGAATGGATACAGATATTGTGGTATATTTACACAATGGAATACTACTCAGCAATTAACAATGAGGAAATCATGAAATTTGCAGGCAAATGGTGGGATCTACAAAAGATCATCCTGAATGAGCTATCCCAGAAGCACAAAGACACATGTGATATATACTTACTTATAAGTGGATATTAGACATATAATATAGGATAATCCTACTAAAATCTGTACACCTAAGAAAGCTAAGCAAGAAGAAGGACCCTGGGTAAGATGATCAATCTTCATTCAGAAAGGCAAATGGGATAGACATTGGAAGAAGGTGAAAATAAAGGACAAGACAGGAGCCTACCACAGAGGGCCTCTGAAAGACTCTACCTAGTATCATATTAAAGCAGATGCTGAGACTCATAGCCAAACTTTGGACAGAGTGCAGGGAATCTTATGAAAGAACAGGAAGATAGAAAGTCCTGGAAGGGTCTGGAGCTCCACAAGGAGAACAACAGAACCAAAAAAAAATCTGGCACAGGGTTCTTTTCTGAAACTCCAACCAAGGATCATTCATCAAGATAACCTGGATCCCTGCACAGAGGTAGCCCCTGGCAACTCAGTCTCCAAATGGTCCCCTTAATAGGGGGAGCAGGGGCTGTCTCTGACATGAACTTATTGGCTGGCTCTTTGATCACCTCCCTCTGATTGGGTAGTAGCCTGACCAGGCCACTGAGGAAGACTGTGAGAGACAGTTCTGATGAGACCTGATTGGCTAGTTTTAGATGGAAGGGGAGGAGTTCCTCCACTATCAGTGGACTGGGAAAGGGGTATGGGAAGAGATGATGGAAGGAGGCAGGGCAGGATTGGGAGGGCATGAAGGTGGGGCTACAGCTGGGATACAAAGTGAAAAAATTATAATAAATAAAAATTATATTAAAAGAAGAAAATAGTGGAGTCAGTCACTACCAGAATTTTGCTCTCACCCATTTTATTCAGTAGTATTATAGACTGTACATTGTTAATTATGTATATGTATTCATTGTATTGTAATCCAACCCAAACATGTGAGTCATGAAAGTTCACATGTCCAAATGATACACTTAAAAATAGAATCAAGATTTAAACCCTGATCTTTAGGTGCCAATGAGTATATTTGCTTTCACATAGAGCTTTCTGCCTATCACAAAACTACTTTCCATTTGGTCAGAGTGAAGCCAGGAGGTCTGCAGAAAAGTTCACAGTCATACTTAATTGAAAAATAAATAAATAAAAAGGCTATGAAACAGACAAATTGCATCACATTTCATTGGAATACCTTACGGGTCGATATTTTATAGAGTATGTAAAATGGCGATTAAAGATAATGGAGAAAATAAAGATAATTCATTTTCTCAAAGGCATTGATCACCAGAAAAGGTATATTTGCTTTCTCTCTTTTATACCAAATGGGAAATTTGTTCAATATCCTTAATTTACATAAAATATACAATGCAGTTAGACACTTTAAGTGCTTCTTGCATTTAGCTCATGACTATAAAATCATTTTCAGAAAGGAGAAAGTTCTCTGTGTGTTTTATTTACATTTTTCTAAGCCCAACTTTGAAGCCATTAAATGAATAATTCATCAGGCTTGATGTTTAACGACTTTGTAAGGGGCTTTTTATTTCCACTTCTCACTTGGTGCGCCGGTTTGCCACAGACTTGTCAACACTCACTTGCAGATATTCTTTTCTCCCCCATACTGAAGGAAGCTTAGTTCTGAAGAGTTTTTCCCATTACGCGCAGGTGTGAGCCATTTCCTGTCTCAATGAATGGACAACTAGTCAAATTTATCACCTTCCTTTAAAACGTACTGTGGAAGTCAATTAGGTTTCATTCCCCATAACCGGAGATGCTTGTGATTCATGTAGTAACAGCTCAGTGGAGGCAGCAACACATGGAAAAGAGCACGATGGCTACAATAAGGATGTTAAACAAAAAGAACTAGAGAACTCTAAGTATGTTTTAGGAAGGACTCAGGTATAGGGAGAAGATTGCAAACTGAGGCAAGTTTTTATAAACAATGCATTTGAGCTGTGTTTTAGGCAATATTCAATTATCTGATACAGTAATATCCTGTTTCACCATACTCTGCTACCACTAATCCAGATATGTCCTGTAGATTTGGTTATAATAATATAAATTTAAAACACCAGAAGACAGTATTATAGAATACTAAGCTGCCTAGACCTGTCTAAGCTAATTCGTAGTTGTGTTACTTTATAAAAGAAGATCTCCCATGCTCATGTCTTGGCAGGATTAACATAGTAAAAATGGCCGTCTTACCAAAAGCAATCTACAGATTTAATGCAATTCCCATCAAATTGTCAACACAATTCTTTACAGACCTAGAAAGAAAAATTCTCAACTTCATATGGAATAACAAGAAACCGAGAATTGCTAAAACAATCCTCTACAATAAAAGATCTTCTGGAGGTATCTCCATCCCTGATCTCAAGCTGTACTATAGAGCAACAGTTATAAAA
>NW_026585837.1:0-6480 GCF_907164565.1 Psammomys obesus | reverse complement strand
TGTCCTTTCTTAAATTTATATTTTATAGCCCACTGAGTTCAATATGTGCAGCCCATAAGCGAGGGCTCATGGAGCCATCCACTGGACTTCAGTTGACTTATCAAGGGCCATACCCTCAACTAGAACGGACTCTCCCTTCCCAGAAGCCAACAACTTCCAATAACTCTTGTGCTTGGAGCGAGGCTTCATGTCTTCCAGGCTATTTTGAAATGTTCTTCTTGAGAGCCAAAAGGCAATGCTTTAGAAGGTCAGTGCCGCTTATCATGACAGGAAGTGCTAGGGTGACCTTTACATTTCTAATCAAGCACAGATATATTCCTAACATCTGAATCAAAGGCTGTAAATTCTTAAATTTGTGCCTTCATGAGGCTTCAGATTTTCCTCCTCCTAAGTCTAAGGAAAGGTGGTGGGTAGGACTTTGCTGGGATTGTGGGAAGGCCTCACCCACCATCAGCATCGTGCTGAGTCTCTGCCTGGAACTCAGGATCCCGCAAGTCTCTGTTGAGCCATCCCTCCAGCCCTTTGCTGTGGGAAGTTGGTCAGCAGCATGAGCCTAGGGTAGGTTATGACAGGCAGGAGCCTGTGGGCTGCCATCAGGAGGACCTGCTCCACCCTCAACCAGGATGTGTGCACAGTAACCTGCCTTCCTACCTCAGGCCACCACGACCCTTCCAGTCAGTTCCCTTCATCCAGGCCTCTTCTGGTCATAAAGCGCTGTGGCTCTCTGCCCAGCTCCCAGCAGCCAGAGAGGATGCACCAGTCACAAGACCTCCTTTTCATCTTTGGGGTGCTCCAGGAAAACACCTGGGGGGATGCTGGCTCAGCGGGCCTGGTCTTCTGTCTCTCTGCCCTCTGGACCAGCCAGGATCTGTGCTTCCTTCCTTTCTTTGTAGGAGCATCATCATCTGAGGTTGAAACAAGTCCATGTTTTTGCCATCTGGACTTTCTGCTGTGGACATGTTCTACCAAACAACCATGTTCTCCTGGATTAAGCAAGCCTTGCCTATCCAGTTGGTTACTGGTGTTAGGTTCTCTTAAGACCAAGGACATCCTGTCACCCCTAATACAATGTCATAAGTAAGCCCAGGGCTTCCTCCATTATAGTTCTTGGCCTCTCCATGCTGTGTTGGAAGGCCACCGCAGCAGCACATTCTGAGGGCTTTTGGTGGCCAGTAAGCATTAATGAGAATACTTTGTGGACCCTAAGACGGAAAGTCTCTGTGTTGGTGACCTTGAGGAGCGAATGAGAATCTAGGCAAGGACTCAGGGCAGCCTCATTTCCCCTGAGAGCACTCCTCCCTCCTCCTCTGCTGAGCGTCTGGTACTTTCCTTGGAGTCTCCTGCAGCTTCTGTGCTCTACTAGCACCTGCTTCAGATGCGTGAGCAGCTTCAACTACCTTTTTGTGTATATCTGGGCTCTTATACTACCTCCAAATTTTTGTGCAATAGACACTTTCATGGTAACTTAAAGAACCCCTTTCCACCTTCATTGTTTTCTTGGCTTGGCTCTCCCATGAAGCCATGGTCCCTTCCTAGATTCCCCTTCATCCTCACACTCATTGTCCACACACTGATTAATTGATGGAGAAACTTTCTTCTTTTGATTCACAGAGGACACCTATTAATTCTCTGTTCTATTTGTGGGGAAAGTCTGTTTTCTCTCTCTTCCCTTAACAGGCATAAATCTCCATCGCTGACTTCCATCAGGTCTGTGTGTTCACCCACCCAGAACTGCCTTTCTCAAGGTTGTAAACAATCTTTTAGTAGCTAAATTGAATATCTGCATCTTAGGTTGTAGTACATTTAAAAAAAGCATTGGGCTATATAATGTTTATCATTATTTGCTCTATGATTATCATGGCAGTATTATCTAACCTGCTATCATAAATAACAAGACACAAATACCTGTTAGATTTTATAATTGCCTTATTTACCTTGGGCCAGGCAGATATTCCTACCTATGCTGTATGAATCACCTCACCATCCATCTCCCAGCCCCCATCCAATGCCATCCTCCTTAATCCTCCTCATTAACCATCCTATCTTCCATTCATAATCTTATAAACACTTTTTATTCTTCACCTGGGCCTTTTTACGTCATTTTTGCAGTCCTTCCTCCCATCCCCATGTGGTTTGTTCTCTAGGCTAACCCATCATGGTGTCCTCCTTGTTCCTCTCTTCCTGTCCATCTGTGTCCTGTGATTCTCTCTTGGACCTGAAAGCCAAGGAACCTTAGCCACACCTACCCCATTCTGCCCTGCCCAGGTATAGGCTGTTTAATCAGCCAATCAGGTATGCCTTAGGCAGGTTTACACAACAAGGATGGGTGTAAGCAGATCTTGAGGGCCAGACCAATCTCCAACAGTCTTACATGGCAGATCGGCACTTCCCATGCAATTCAGCATTTTGTTCTTGAAGATCTGGTCTTTTCACTTCCAGGGTGACACAGTCTTCTGTTGGTTTTGCTACCCCAGGGACCACTATGTTCCAACTTCTGACTCTTAGCTTCTCTTCTGTTTACAGATCTATACCTCCACCCCACTTCCAGGCACCACACACAAGGCCCCCAGGGCTTAGGCAAGCACTACGGGGTGCACCGCACCCCAATCCTCCAGTTTCTTAAAGCAAAAGCCCCCTAAGGCCCAGTCCTTACCTGTCTCCATTTTCACCCACTCCCTGGAAGGCCTCACCTGACTTTCTTACTGAGACTACAGCACACTGCCTAGGCGACCCAGCTGCGGTTTTGCCTGCTTTACCCAGTCTTGTCTTTGAGGAGCAAGGCGGGGCGTGACTGCGGTCCCCATTGGAGGGTAACTTCTTGTGAATATAAAGCTCCCAGCCAGTGGAAGAACGTTGAGGGAGGATGTGGCTTGTTGTTTCTGGTACTCACTGTAAGGCGGGAATGCTCTTCTGAAAAATGCTGACTGCTGGGACTGCCCAGCAGTGGGAGGCCGAGAGACCTCTGTTGGGGGGTGGTTTCAGGCACTGCAGGAGACCTAAGATGCAAACCCAGGGCTTCGGGTAGGGAACTGGGGACCCTCTCGGACCTTTCTGCCATCAGATGAGGACTTTCCTAATTTTTTTTTTTTTTTGGCATCAGAATCAGGATTTGGTGGCCTGTATATTCAGTTACCATGTTTGTCTACACAGCTTGTAGAAACCTTCATGCTTTCTTTAATCTTAGTGTTTTCTTTCCTGTTCTTCCTCTCTTGCACTGTAGATGACCAGTTCTTGGGCTCTAGGGCTCATCAATCCCACTCTGAAATAAGGGACGGAAGAATGTTGGTTAGTGGGCCTCTGTGAGGTACAAGCCATGGCTTATACTTGGGCTGGAGAGATTCTTTTTGGAGGAAGTCTCTGATTTGCTCTTGTTCTGTAGGATTTCCCCTCTGATACTATAGGTAGGAAAACTGCAGCGCGTGGAGGGAGGAGCTCATGGGTCGGTGGAAGTATGCTCATTGTCTCCTCCGTGAAGGGCTGGATCTGATTAGAAAATGAGTCACAATAAACATTTACATCAACCTAGTCAGGTCTCTAAAGGCCTATCTAGCCTTTTAGTTAGTTAGCCACTTAAAGACTCATAGCAGCGGGGCTGGAGAGATGGCTCAGTGGTTAAGCACTGGCTGCCCTTCCAGAGGACCTGGGTTTAATTCCCAGCACACCCATGGCAGCTCACAACTAGCTGTGACTCTTGTTCCAAGGGATCTGATGCCATCTGTGAGAACCAGACACTCATTTGGTACATACACATTTATATAGGAAAACACACATACACATGAACATTTTTTAAAATTAAAAATCAGCCCTGAATGATATTTGGTTCACATGATTATGGCAAATCTTTGACACTATGTTAATTTAAATTTATTGGTAAGACAAAAAAATAAAGATGTCTTTAAAATTAATGTCTCCACCTTGGTTGGTAGGCCAATAAAGATATTTGTTTTATTTACTAAGTCTGAAAAGAATATTTTAAGTGATCACTCTCTAGCTCTGCTTAGATAAATTTGGGTTATATAATAACCCATTAATTTGGGTTATTATACTGTATTTGATCTAGTATTATTTGATCTAGCGTTATACTGTATTCTTATCTAGTATCTAGATATGTCCATATATCTGCAGGCTTTGCATACTATTTATGTATCTGAGATTCACCCAAATGTTCTATAAAAGTCTGAATAGCTTAGACTGTGCAAGGAAATCAGGAAGTGCTGTACTTTGTAGACCATGCTTAGACACAAAATCATCAATAAAAATCTTTGTTTGGCACCATTTAGAAAAAAGATATTTAAAAGATCCTGCTTTATCTGGTTAAAACTTGCCTTTTTTCTTTTTAATGAATTAGAAGAGATTAAAATTTTTTTTCTAAGATTTATTATTTTATACATGTGCATGTTTTGTCTGCATGCGTGGCTGTACCATGTGTATGCCTGGTGCCCTGGAGACCAGAAGAGGGCATTAGATGCCCTGGAACTGGAGTTACAGAGGGCTGGGAGCCACCACGTGGGTGCTGAGAATTGAACCCAGGTCCTCTGGAAGAGCAGCCAGTGCTTTTAACGACTGAGACATCTCTCCAGCCCTGAAAGCTGGCCTTTATCTGCTTGCTTTAATCATTTTTTTTGCCACAGTGTGGATAAGATGATGCTGTGAGTCAAATAAGTCTTCTATGCTCGCTACTGCTCTTTCCCAAACTTAATAGATGTTTAATGGTGATCTATGTAGACCCATCAGACAAAATCTCCCAGTTAAAGGTTCTGCCACGCCAGGGATTCTAAATTCTACACTCAAGGTAAAAACTAAGGTTATATAAGACCTATGGATTGTAATACTTCTGCTTACCAGATTCTTTTTAGAAAGAGTGTGTTTATGGCCCCAGCCTCCTAAAATGTTGTTTAGGGAAATACTGAACTGATGGCCTCCAAACTAAAGTTGCATTAACAGGTTTTCGGGTAGATGCTTGTGTGCTCCCAGGTTGTATCACCACCTCTGTGTGCTCTACTATGGCCGATGACAGCAGCAGAGGGCATGGCGGTAGCTGGAGTCTGCGTGCATTTTTGATGGCAGAGATAATTGAATGTGGACTCTTAGATGAAAAAAGTCAAGGATGGCTTTTGAGCCAAGAACCTGGCTCATAATTAACACACTTGGACAAGGTCTTTCTCAGAGTCACACTTCTGCGAACCTCTTCACCCCCTGAGTGCTTCCTCCTGTGTCAGAATGTCAGTGACCCTCATGTGACACTGTGTTGAGACTATGGCTACAGCTGTCAACAATGCGTCATCACATAGTAGTCACTGTCCTCCTGAACCAGAAAGGAAGGAATCTCTGAAAGAAAAAGATTCACGGAACCATTAAATACTAGGCAGAAGACAAGTTTTCATAGCCTTTAACAGCAGCTGGGGTAGGTGACAGTTGGTAAACAGGCATTGGCAGAGCTAAGTACATTTTTATAAACCTTGAGGAAAGAATTGTGCCACACGATGGCTATAGATGAGAGGGGCAGCACACCGCGGGCAAAGGCAGTGTCTGTGGAGAAGAGGAGGATGCTCTGAGCTTCTTGTACTTTGAGACAGGGTCTCACGTGTGGCCTGACTGGCCTTGGACTCACTGAGATCAGCCTGTGTCTGCCTCCCAAGAGCTGGAAGTGAAGGAGTGTGCCACCACACTGGGCACCTCGTTTCTTCTGGATTGGAACTAACCATTTGCAATGTCCGTGCATAAATAGGGCTCAGTAAAAGTTAAAAAATAATATTTTTCTCTGCACTTGCTGATTAATTTCCCTTGTTTCTTTGTTTTAGCCTTTGGCTTTTGTAATTAAGTTGGGAGCAAAGGATTTCCCCTCCCTTACCTTTCTCTTTGGCCCCAAGATATGAGACAGGCAAATAGTTTAGTGAAGGAACTCAAGCCCAACTTTCATCTTTAATTACACAAGAGATTTCTTTTCTGGTCAAGTCTTTTAATTCACATTCTAGGTTGTCTGAAGCATGAGTTTAAATCTCCTTCCTGAGATGAGGACAGACATGTTTCTTTCACACCTCAATAATGCACAGAGAAACAAAGAAGACAAACACCTCATTTCAAGATATGGAATACATTTTGGGTCTTCGCTCCTCACCTGTTCATTAAAATGACAATAATGGTACTCTTACAGGAATACAGAAGTTAGGGAGCCTAGAAACTGTCATCACATTGGGTGTTCTCCATTAGCAGAAGAACATTTCTGAGGTGAACCCTGGGACCTAGGGTGGGTTTCTGTGTTGAGCGGCATAAGCCAGTTTAGGGCAGTATCGGGGACAGTGGTGGGGCTGGCCAAGCCGTCGGGAGTGTGGCCAGAGCTTACTGTCTAGAATATGGGGAGCAGATAAGAAGGACGCGATCACTGACTTCTCCGAGGACCCAGATTGGCCCTTGGGCTCTCTGGAGTCCTCTGTCTTAGTTTTCTTGCTGGGGCTTTTGGCTTGAGGCAGACCCTTTTCA
>NW_026585836.1:0-1088 GCF_907164565.1 Psammomys obesus | reverse complement strand
ATTAGGGAAACAACACCCTTCACAATAGCCACTAATAACATAAAGTAACTTGGGGTGACACTAACCAAGCAAGTGAAAGACCTGTTTGAAAAAACTTCAAGTCTCTGAAGAAAGAAATTGAAGAAGATCTCAGAAGATGGAAAGATCTCCCGTGCTCATGGATTGGTAGGATTAACATTGTGAAAATGGCCATCCTGCCAAAAGCAATCTACAGATTCAATGCAATTCCCATCAAAATACCAACTCAATTCTTTACAGACCTTGAAAAAAAGATTCTCAGCTTCATATGGAGAAACAAAACACCCAGAATCTCCAAAACAATCCTGTACAACAACAGATCATCTGGAGGTATCTCCATCCCCGATCTCAAGTTGTATTAAAGAGCAATAGTAACAAAAACTGCATGGTATTGGCATAAAAACAGAAAGGAGGATCAATGGAACAGCATAGAAGACCCAGAAATAAACCCACACACCTATGAATACTTGATTTTTGACAAAGAAGCCAAAACCATTCAATGGAAAAAAGACAGCATGTTCAACAAATGGTGCTGGTCCAACTGGATGTCCACATGCAGAAAAATGAAAATAGATCCATATTTAGCACCCTGCACAAAACTAAAGTCCAAGTGGATCAAAGACTTCAACATAAAACCAGGTACTCTAAATCTGTTAGAAGAAAAAGTGGGGAACAGCCTAGAACTCATTGGCACAGGAGACAACTTCCTGAACAGAACACCAACAGCACAGGCTCTAAGAGCAACAATCAATAAATGGGACCTCATGAAACTGAAAAGCTTTTGTAAAGCAAAGGACACTGTCATCAAAACAAAACGCCTGCCTACAGATTGGGAAAGAATCTTCACTAACCCTTTATCTGAGAGAGGGCTAATATCGAGTATATACAAAGAACTAAAGAAGCTGAAAAGCAGCAAACCAAGTAATCCAATTAAAAAATGGGGAAAAGAGCTAAACAGAGAATTCTCGACAGAGGAATATCGAATGGCAGAGAAACACTTAAAGAAATGCTCACCCTCTTTATCCATCAGGGAAATGCAAATCAAAACGACCCTGAGATATCACCTTACA
>NW_026585835.1:0-11258 GCF_907164565.1 Psammomys obesus | reverse complement strand
ATCTATCTATCTATCTATCTATCTATCTATCTATCTATCTATCTATCTATCTATCTTGGTGCTGGGGATTGATTGATCCTAAGGCTTTGTGAATCTTAGGCAGTTGCTCTACTATTGAACCACATAACCAGCCTGAGAATCATTTTTTTTAGCCTTTTGAGACAGTGATCTTAAGCTCATGATCTTTTTGCCTCCACTAGAATTACAGGTGTGAGCTATCACACCTGCTTTGAAAGTCTTTAAAGGATGAATGAGGCGAAGTTAGCATAGTGGTAGAGGAGAGTGTTCTAGGAAGAGGCTGGTGGTATGAGCCTGTACTTGGAGATCACAGAGAAGCATAATAGATATAAGAGCTTAGTAAAAAAAAAATGTATAAGGTAGAAGGTTCAGACATGATGGCACATACCTTTGATCTCGGTGCTTAGGTTGTAGAAGCAGGCAGATCTCTGAGGCCAGGCCAGTCTTCTCTAATCTACACAGTGAATTCCAGAATAGCCGGGGCTACACAGGAATACTCTGTCTCCAAAACAAAAATGTGTGAGGTAAGAAGTGACCGGTAAGATTAGAGGGGTTCACGGGTTGCTGGCTATGTTAGAGAGGACTTGTAAGAACAGATTAAGCAGTGGACTCTTTGTAGACTTTGTAGACGATGGGTCCACCAAAGACATTTTTGAGTTAACACCGTAATTGTGAGTGTGGCACGTTCAAATCATTGTCACCTCTTAGTATTGACAGTTTTAGGACATTTCCATGACCCTCCAAAGAAACTGTTTCTTTAAAAATATATATAGATAATGTATTTTTCTTTTATGTTCATTAGTGCTTTGCTTGCATGTATATCTATGAGAGAGTGTCAGAAGCCCTGGGACTGGGGTTACAGACAGGTGTGAGCTGCCATGTGTGTGCTAGGAATTGAACCGTGTCCTCTGGAAGAGCAGCTCTTAGCTGCTATTGCTAAGCTGTCTCTCCAGCCCCTCAAAGACATTTGTAACTGTTTAATCATTCCCCCTGTACCACTACAGGGTTATAATGTTGTATCTCTTTGTGGTTTTGGCTTGACGTTTCCTGATAACCAACATGAAACATCTTTTTATGTTATTTATCTTTTTTAAAATTAATCATTTTTAATTCAGAGTAAGTACACAAATTAATGGGCTGCACAGCTATTGCATGTTTATACTATGTATTGATCATGTTTACCATGTATATACATACATATATGTATATATTGTATACATACATATAGTGACATGCACATATATACATTTAAATAATACACACACACACACACATAATTTGTTTATTTGTTTGTTTCACTGTGTAACTGAGGATGGCTTGGAATTCCCTTTGTAGACCAGGCTGGCCTGGAACTCACCTGCCTTTGCCTCTCATGTGCTGAAATTAAAAACATGTGCCACCATACCTGGCCTCACCTACTCTTATATCCTCTCCTGTTCCTTTCCTTTCCCTGTTCTCTTTCCCCCATCTACTTACCAATCCCCAGTAGATAGCTCTTCTTTAACCTTCAGGTTGTTTTGTTGATTTTTTTTCCCACTCCCTATGAGAGGAAACCATGTACTACTAACCTTTCTGAATCTGACTTACTTTGCCGCAAATAAAGAGGATTTGGGGGCTGGTGATATAACCCAGTGATGGAGTGCTTGCCCAGCATGCATGAAGCCCTATATTCAACCCTTCTGAACCATAGAGAAAAAGAGAGAGGGGTTTTTCTCTCTCTTTTTAAGTTTACAAGGTAGGGCTTCTTTGTGTCATAACCCTGGGTGTCCTGGACTCCCTTTGTAGACCAGGCTGGCCTGGAACTCACAGAGATCTGCCTGCCTCTGCCTCCCTAATGCTGGGACTATAGGCAGGTACCACCATTGTTCAGCCATTTTTATTTCTTTTGTGTTTTTTTGAAATAGAGTCTTACGTAATTTGGGTTGGTGTCAAACTTGTTGTGTAGCTGAGTTTGGCCCTAAATTCCTAATCCTCAGCCAGGCATGGTAGTGCACACCTTTAACCCCAGCACTCAGGGAGGCAGAGTTGTGCTGATCACTGAGTTCAGGGCCAGCCTGGTCTGCAAAGCAAGTCCAGGATAGCCAAGGATACACAGAGAAAGAAAACATTTTTTTAAAAATAATTTATTTAATTTTATTTTATGTGCATTAGTGTGAAGGTGTCAGATTCCTTGAAACTGGAGTTACAGTTATGAGCTGCCATGTGGTTGCTGGGAATTGAACCCAGGTCCTTTGGAAGAGCAGACAGTGCTCTTAACCACTGAGCCATCTCTCCAGCCCTGAAAACAACATTTTTAGTTCTTCTGTTTCTCCATTCCACCTGCTGAGATTATAGGCGTACACTAACATGTCCAACTATTTATTTTTGTTAGTTTTGAAATAGGGTCTTAACTCTGTAGCTCAGGCTGGCCTAGAACTTTAAAAGGTTTTTTTCTTTCTTTTTCTTTTTCACATCTGTCTGTCTATTGATCGATCAATCGATCGATTTGTGTTGCTATAGGTGGATGGATGAACATTGAAAAGCTTGTTTGTAGGTCAGAGGACAACACAAGGAAGTGAGTTCTCTCCCTCCACCATGTGGGTTTCAGGTATCAAACTCAGTCATCAGGCTTTGTAGCAAGCCCCTGTCCCCATTAAGCCATCTCACCAGCCCTAGCCTCGAACTTTTGATCCTTTGGTCTCAGCCTCTGAAGTGCTTGGAATACAAGTGTGTACTTTTTTTTTTCTGTGCTAATCTCTGCCACCCTGAATTGAGGGCATTAGAAAAACAGCTCAGTTACAGGGCTGGGTGAGCCTCAGCTGTTAAAGTGCTTGCCTAGCATACACAAAGCCCTGAGTTTAATCCCTTAGCACCACACATAAAATTGGGCAAAGCATATGCCTACGATTCCTAGCAGTTATGAGGTGGAGTAGAGGCCTGAGTATAGTTCATGGGCATCCTTGGCTATATAGTGAGTTTAAGAAGAACCGCATGGGGCAATTGAGACCGTCTAAAAAAAAAAAAAGCCCAGCTATATATAGTCTGGATTCCAAAATGGACTCTAAAGCTTTCAGAGATTGAATGCTCAGTCTGTTTCCTTTCTTGGGAATTGACTCCAGAGCCTAGCAAGTATTCTACTACTTGTGTTACATCCCTAGTCCCAGGTCATATTTTTTTTTACCTTTTTTTTTTTAATAGATATGTGCAAGAAGCCAAAGAAGCAGCTAAAAATAGAGATCTGGAAGAAGCATTGAAACTTTTCAATTTGGCAAAGGACATTTTTCCCACCAAGAAGGTGCTGAGCAGAATCCAAAAACTGCAGGAAGCTTTGGAGCAGTTGGCAGAAGAAGAAGAAGACGACGACGATGGTGATGAATTTACAGATGTGTGCAACTCTGGCTTGCTGCTTTATCGAGAGCTGTATGAGAAACTCTTTGAGCACCAGAAGGAAGGCATCGCCTTTCTCTATAGCCTGTATAAGGATGGAAGGAAAGGGGGCATCTTAGCAGATGATATGGGATTGGGAAAGACTGTTCAGATCATTGCTTTCCTGTCTGGTATGTTTGATGCTTCACTTGTGAATCACGTGCTATTGATCATGCCAACCAATCTCATTAATACATGGGTCAAAGAATTTGCCAAGTGGACTCCAGGAATGAGAGTCAAAACCTTTCATGGCTCCAGCAAGGAGGAACGTACTAGAAGCCTGACACGGGTTCAACGAAGGAATGGCGTCATTATCACTACCTACCAAATGTTAATCAATAATTGTCAGCAACTTGCAAGCTTTAATGGACAAGCGTTTGTATGGGACTATATCATCTTGGATGAAGCCCATAAGATCAAAAGTGCCACTACCAAGTCAGCAATATGTGTTCGTGTTGTACCTGCAAATAATCGCATCCTCCTCACGGGAACTCCAGTCCAGAATAATTTGCAAGAACTGTGGTCCTTATTTGATTTTGCTTGCCAAGGCTCCTTGTTAGGAACATTAAAGACTTTTAAAATGGAGTATGAAAATCCTATTATCAGAGCAAGAGAGAAGGATGCTACCCCTGGGGAAAAAGCCTTGGGATTTAAGATCGCTGAAAACTTAATGGAAATCATAAAACCCTATTTTCTCAGGAGAACCAAAGAAGAGGTGCTGATGAAAAAGGCAGACAACCCAGAGGCCAGACTCAGCAAAAAGAATCCAAGTGTTGAAGACATGTGTGAGATGTTTTCCCGCACCAGGAAAAATGATTTCATTGTTTGGATCCGTCTTGTGCCTTTACAAGAGGAAATTTATAGAAAGTTTGTGTCTTTGGATCACATCAAGGAGTTGTTGGTGCAGACACGCTCACCTCTGGCTGAGCTGGGTGTCTTAAAGAAGCTCTGTGACCACCCTAGGCTGCTATCTGCACGAGCTTGTAATTTGCTGAATCTAGGAACTGCCAGATCCTCTGCTCTGGATGAAAATGAGCAAGAAGATGCCTCAGATATGGATAGCATTGATCACTTAACGGACAATACACTGATGCAAGAGTCCGGAAAAATGATATTCTTAATGTCCCTGCTAGAGAGACTTCAAGATGAAGGACATCAAACTCTGGTGTTCTCTCAGTCGAGACAAATTCTTAACATCATTGAGCGTCTCTTAAAGAATAAGTGCTTTAAGACGTTGCGAATTGATGGCACTATTACTCATCTTTCAGAACGAGAAAGAAGAATTAAGTTATTCCAGCAAAATAAAGAATACTCTGTTTTTCTACTTACCACTCAAGTTGGTGGTGTTGGCCTAACTTTAACTGCAGCGACTAGAGTGGTCATTTTTGACCCTAGCTGGAACCCTGCAACTGATGCTCAAGCTGTGGATAGAGTTTATCGAATTGGACAAAAAGAGAATGTTGTGGTTTATCGGCTCATCACTTGTGGAACTGTAGAAGAAAAGATATACAGGAAACAGGTTTTCAAGGACTCCTTAATCAGACAAAGTACTGGTGATAAGAAGAATCCATTCCGGTATTTCACCAAACAAGACTTAAGAGAGCTCTTCGCCATCGGGGATCTGTATAACTCTGCAACCCAGATGCAGCTTCAGTCTCTGCATGCCGCTCAGCGGCGATCTGATGAGAGACTAGATGAACATATTGCATATCTGCACTCGCTGGGCATAGCAGGAATCTCAGACCATGATTTGATGTTCACCCGTGATCTGTCTGTTAAAGAAGAGCTGGCCTTGCTAGAAGACTCTCAGTATATTAAACAGAGAGTTCAGAAAGCTCAACTCCTCGTTGAATCTGAGTCTCAAAATACAATGGAAAGACAAAGAACTGGCAGCAAGGAGGCCTGGCTTAAACCACAGGAATTTCCTTCACAACAGAAGAAGAAACGTCCTGAATTGAATAAGCCCCACCAGCCTCGACCTTCCCCTCTTCTGACTATTCCTACCCAGGTAGAAGCTATCAGTTCTCAAATGGCTGTTATAAACATTTCTGATCAGTCCGCAGAGAGTGAGCCCCCAGAGGCACGTGATGTTACTTTGCTGCAAGGTACTCGGCACCACTACGAAAGTACGTTTGATGCTGGTACTGTAGCTACTTCACCCCAGGGGGCTGGAAGTACAGGAGGAGTTTGGACTGACTCTTTATCGGGACCTGCAAAAGATTTTGCAGCTGAAAATGAAGCTGAGCAGGAGGCATTACAAGCATTGCCTAGGCAAGAGGCCCTGCCAGAGAACCTCCTGGGAAGCTTTAATGATTTACCTAGACAATTCAGCAAGGCTGATCTTGGGCCAAATTTAGATCTACAGGATAGTGTGGTTTTATGTCAGCACAGTCCCACAGCAAATGGAAATCAAAACATAGACTCAGATGTACCCGTCGTTGAAATATCTGATGACTTGTCAGCATCCCCTAGTGCACTGCAGGGTGCTCAGGCGATCGAGGCCCAGTCGGAAGTGAGGCCGCAGTTGGAGTTGGAAGAGGACCCTCTAGGATCACCACCACAGTATGCATGTGATTTCAATCTTCTCCTGGAAGACTCTGCAGACACGAGACAGAATCTCTCCAGCAAGTTTTTGGAAGATGTTGAGAAAGAAAATAGCTTGCAGAGTCCTGCAGCTGACTCCGGGGCAGAGTCAGCACTTAATCTCAGTAAGGAAGAACAAGTGATTAGTGTGAAAAAGAGAAACAAAGCTAGAAGGATCCTCTCAGATGATGAAGATGAAGAAGAAGCTTTTAAAAGTCCTTTCGGCACAAGTTCATTTAGCCTGTCTCCCTTTCCATTCTCATCTGTGAAACAATTTGATGCTTCAACTCCCCAAAATGACAACAACCCATCTGGAAGGTTCTTTTCACCTAAAATATCTGATAATGTGAACACGTCTTTAAATTCTAGGAGATCTCTAGCTTCTAGGAGGTCTCTGATCAATGTTGTTTTAGATGATGTGGAAGATATGGAAGAAGGGCTTGAAAATAACAGTGAGGAGGAGAGTGCTCCTGGTCTTTCAGAAGACAGCAGTGAAGAAGCCTCAGAATGCGCAGAAGAGGAACCTTCTGGGGAAACACTGGCTTCCGAAAACAAGCCCAGCAGCTTGCCTGTGTCTGAGCCTTGTTCTCTGGCCCTGCAGAGCTCTCTGGCCCCTCAGAGCTCTCCCTGTGCCCCTGGACCTTTGTCAAATGACCCTTCGGTTGATCCTCCCCAGGATCCAGCAGTGGAGGCTGCTAATGACTATGCAACTCTTGTAGCTCTTGGGAAAGAGTTGAAAGAGTGTGGGAAGATACAGGAGGCTCTCAACTGCTTACTTAAAGCACTTGACATAAAAAGTACAGATCCTGAGGTCATGCTCATGACCTTAAGTTTGTATAAGCAACTTAACAACTCTTGAGAACTTTATAGCCCATTTACTGTGTTTAAAATGAAACTGAAATACAAAGTAAGTTTTGTTCAGAAGTTCTTCCCATGAATATTGCATTTTTTTCTCTTTAGACATACTTTGCAAACTTCTGGAAGTGTTTTTGTTTTAAATTGATAGTTGTAAAGTTTTTGTGAAACTGTTCTATTTTTACTCTGAAATAGACTATCTTGTCTGTTAGCTCAGATCCGAAAATTAAAGCGGCTTTGTTCAAATGTTTTCTTTCCCATTCATTTTCTCCCACAAGGAGATAGGCAGATGTGTTAGGAGATGTAACGAGGATGCAGTGGTGAGGGCACCATGGTGGGCCAATGCCTGAGGAATTATGCAGTGCAACAGGTCTGCTATAAGAAAGGTTACCGTGGGAAGGGACAGGAGTGAGGACCAGGTGAAGGGGTAGAGATAGTAAGCCATGAGGGCAGGGTAGAGGCACCTAGGACAAAGAGATAGGAGCTGGACCAGGGATGGGGGAAAGCTGGGGACGGGGCATGTATTCCTTATATCAAGCACTGCAGCTGGCTGCGGCTGGTGATGACATAAGCAATTGCTAGGACCCCGAAGGAATCCCTGTATGCAAACAAGATGTATACAAAATCTCTTTAGTTCCAATAACCTCTAAGACATCCCCAGCAATGTGTTTGTACTTGCAGCTTAGCTGCACATAGTACCTTTAACTAGCATTCTTTAGCACTTGTACACTATCCTGGGGTCACTCTACCAACTGGTTATTCTTCGCTCACTGAGCATTGACTGCCTTTTTCTTTAAAGAAATTATGCTGTGGGTTTTTTTTTTTTAGACAAGGTCTCTATGTAGCCCTGGCTGGTCTGGAACTCACAGAGATCCACCTGCCTCTGCCTCTGCCTCTGCCTCTTGGGAGTTGGGAGTAAAGGTGTGCAACACTATGCCCCACTTATGTTGGTGTTTTGGTGCTATCGCAGCCCCTCTTTGGGTTGTAGACTAGATAACGGTTCAAAGCCAGGTGTGGACAGCCAAAGCTACACAGAGAAACCCTGTCTCAAAAACAAAACTAAATTTTTATTTACTCTCAGAAATAACCAAGTGCGGCATTGTTTATGCTGTCACCAAAGAACTAGTGTTTAGAAAGTGCCTACTTTCTATATATTGAGTATGTCACACAGGCCTGTTTAATCCTTACCATAACCTTTGTGGTGGAGGGTTTTTTGTATTTGAATTGAAACATCTAAAGGTTCAGTGTGACCCACCTATGATGAAACAAGACTTAACCTTGTACTGAATGAAAAGCAACTATATAACCCCAAGCTCTTCTTAATTTCATGTGACACCCAGTGCAGGGGTGGGAGTCCATACCAAAACAGTGTGGACACCACCCAGAGTTAGTGTGAGACTTAATTTTAGGCCTTGGTTCCACAAAGACTGTCTTCACAGGGTAGTGGAAAAGAATTTTCTCCCAGTGTGGGAGAACTAAACAATATCCCTTTTTCAAAGGTCCTAATGGCAAACCAAAGTACGATTCCCCCTGGGGGAACCAGTGATTTTCTGGGCTTACAGTGCATAGGTGAGGGGTTTTTTACTGGAAGCATGGGTGAACAAAAATAGTTACACTGGGAAAGTCCACCCAGCATGATGATCACTTCCCCTTGGCTGTGAAGATAGAGCCCCCTTCCCCTAATCCTTTCCAGCCTCTCCATGAAAGCCAGAGGCTACACACAACTAGAGCAGCTGTGAATATGTGGGTAAGGGTTCAGTGCCCCTCCGTGCCCCTCCTGTGAGGGAATGTCAACAAGCCCAGCTGTGATAATCTTTTGCAAGCAAATTGCAGAGATCTCACCAACACGCATACACGCTTGTGCACATGCACGCACACACACACACACACACACACACACACACACGTCTTAATAATAAAACTAACATTAAGGAGAACGTCGGTTGGTGTTGAATGGCTGCTGGGCCACCATATGCTATATTAAAGCAATACGTGTCCTGCAGATCAGAGTTAACTAACCTGAATTATACTTTTCATGTACTAATTCACCTACTAGATGCCCAAAGTTTTCAGCGCTCTAAGATTTGACTCCTCAGCGTTAATTTATGAGACACACTGGGGGGTCAATGTTAGTTTGGGAGAAATGGGACATAAGTTAAAAGAAGTTTGCATGAGGTCATCATTGAAAATTGATAACAAAGTGACTGCAGAACATATTGATACACACCTGATCTTTTCCTACAAACCCACACTGACAGTTCACAAAACATGAGGATTATTTTATACCTTTTAAAAAGAAAAAACAAAATATAAAACACTTATTCAGTCTTTCATAGGATTTTATTTTCTCCCTTCAACCATAATAATATGATATCCAAATTTTGTTTTAACTGGTGGGTCCGTAAACACAGGCTTTTCCATTCCACTTACAGGCAAGGCAAATGCTGCTTCTTGAAATGGTCCCACCATGGACCCTCTGGTCATCCAACCCAAGTCACCCTGAAAAGTCCAAAAGATACATGTTAGCAAGTGATAAAAAGAGAACATTTCTACTGTAGCTTTAGAGAGTTTTCCCAATATGACTACAATGGCTCACTGGGCTGCAATTATTCACTTGTGCTATGGAGGCGCTGACTCATGAGGGATAAACGGGAGGAGGAAGTCTAAGACTGGGTGGAGCATGAATACTCATAATACCACTGTATTTTAAAGTGATCTGTGAAAGATTGGTCATACCTACATTTAGAGATAGGTAACTCTGTGTCCTTGGTGCTTAGTTCTTGAAGGACATGTCTCACACAAGTTATATAATGTACTTTGAGCATATGCTCTCTTTCCCATCTCCCCTTCCATACTCCTTCCCCTCAACACAGATGATTTGTATGCAACTGCTCATAAATTAGACATTGGTGGACTAAGGATCAAACCTGGGGCTTCACACATTCCACACAAATGTTCTACCATTTAACTACATCCTTAGTCCCACAAGCTGGACATTTCTACTTTTTGAAACAAAGATATGGCTAAAATTAATGACAGGACATAGTTCTTCCTTTGGGATTTCCTTTTTGTTTTAGATTTTGAGATAGGGTTTCTCTGTGTAGCCTTGGCTGCCCAGGATTCACTTTGTAGACCAGGCCTGCCTCTGCCTCCCAGAGTAATGGGATTACAGGTGTGTGCCCCTATGTCCAGCTGTATTTCCTCTGTGAAGGAAACTTTTATTTGTTTTTTGTAGTGCTGGGGCTCATGCTCCTAGCATGACAACAGAACATTCAAATGCTAAAAAGTAACATACCCCTTGCCTGGCTTTATCTTCACTATATTGTGAGGCCACTTCACTGAATCTCATTCCAGACTTTAACTTTTCCATGGCTTCCATGATTTTGCCATGTTTTTCACATAGAATGTGTCTGACCTGCAATGGAAAAGTATGTCCAATTAGTACTTGGAGAGGAAAATGATTCTTTGTGTAGGAGTAACACCTAAATTATCCATGGTAACTACAAAACAACACATTAACTCAGTCATTGAACATTGCATAAGTTTGCCCAGTAGAGTGACTGCCAGCATCCCGTTTTTCTGAAAAAAGGTTCTCATATAGTCCAAGATGACCATGAACTCAATATTTAACTGAGGATGACCTTCAACTCCTGATCTTTCTATTTCTTCCAAGTTCCAGGACTACAGGAATATCCCACTCTATCCAGTTTCTCCCTTATAGAGACAGGAATCCTTCGGATTAACTATTGAAATCTGAGGTAAGATTGGGCTACAAAGAGTCCTTTGCCCACAAAATGGCTTCCCAATGAGTAGAGGTACACAGGAGCTATAAACACATCAAAAATGGGCCATAGAGTGTCAGTGAGCTGGCTCAGGAAGTAAAGGTACTTATTGCCAAGGCTGACAACTTGAGTTAGATCTCTAGAATTTAACATGGAAAAAAGGGAGCACCAACTCCCACAAATTGTCATCTGATCTTCACATATGGTTCATGGTATGCATGCATGGAACACATGGATATGCACACACACACACACAAACAAAATATATAAATAAAAAAATACCAGGGCTTGGATAGACAACCTTCTTTCTTTAAGACTGATTTGAAGTTATGCGATTATGTGGATGGGTTTGTCCATACCCATGCAAGTGCCTGCAGAGGCCAGAGCTATCCGATTCCCTGAACTGGAGTTATAGGCAGCAGCTGTGTGCCACCTGACATGGGTGCTGGGAACTGAATGCAGATCTCTCAAAAGAGCAATACATATCCTTAACTGCAGCGCCATCTCTCAAGCCCTTTTAAAATAAACTTATTCCTTTTATTGATTGTGTACATTTGTGTAAGGATGCATACTCATGAGGAGGTCAAGAGACAATTTCAATAGTTTTTTTTTTTT
>NW_026585834.1:0-9580 GCF_907164565.1 Psammomys obesus | reverse complement strand
CTTCTTCTTCTTCTTCTTCTTCTTCTTCTTCTTCTTCTTCTTCTTCTCCCTTCCCTAGTCCTCTGATAGGCGAGGTTCTCCTCCCCTTCTATCTGACCCTAGCCTATCAGGTCTTATCACGGCTGGCTGCATCATCTTCTAAGGCCTGGCAAGGCTGCACTGGCCACTGAGTTCATGTCAGAGCTATCCCATGATCCCCTTGGGAACAAACTTGGAAGCTGAGCTTTCTATGAGCTTCCTCTGAGCAAAGGGTCTAGGTCCTCTCCATGCATAGTCCTTAGTTGGAATATCTGTCTCTGCAGGACCCCCTGGGCCCAGGGTGTTTGGCTCTGTTGGTCTTCTTGTGGAGTTCCTGTCCCCTCCAGGTCTTTCTATCTTCCTCATGGTTTCTTGCACTCTGCCCAGAGTCTGAATATGAGTCTCAGTATCTCCTTCAATACCCTGATAGGTAAAGTCTTTAAGAGGTCCCCTATGGAAGGTTCCTGTTCTGTTCCTTGTCTTCTCCTACTTCAGATATCTATCCTGCTTTTCCTTCTGAGTGAGGTTAGAGTCTCTTCCCTAGGATCCTCTTTGTTTTTTAGCTTCACTAAAACTATAGATTTTAGTATGTTTGTTTTTATATTAGATGGCTAATATCCACTTATAAGTGAGTATATACTATATGTATCTTTCTGCTTCTGGGTTACCTCACTTAGGATGATCTTTTCCAATTCCCACCATTTACCTGCAAATTTCATGATTTCCTTGTTTTTAATTGCTGAGTAGTATTTCATTGTGTAAACATACCACAATTTCTGCATCCATTCCTCTGTTAAGGGACATCTAAGTTGTTTCCAGATTCTAGCTATTACAAATAAAGCTGCAATGAACATAGTTGAGCAAATGTCCTTAGTGAATGGTTGGGCATCGTTTGGGTATATGCAAAGGAGTGGTATAGCTTGAGGCAGCACTATTTCTAATTTTCTAAGAAAGCACCAGAGTTGGTTTCCAAAGTGGTTGTACAAGGAGCAACCCCTTTTTTATAAAAAGAAGTTTTAGTCCGTTGATGTTGATAGAAACTAGTGACCAACAATTGTTACTTACTTTAGATGTGGGGTTGGTGGTGTCACTGAGTTTCATTGCTTGTATTCTTTTTTGTTGTTGTTGTTGTTGTGTAGTTATCTATTTCCTCTGTTTCCTTCGATGTAGTTGTTTTCTTTGGTTTGGAGTTTCCCTTCTAGTAACTTCTGTAGAGCTGGGTTACTATGTAGATATTGTTTAAATTTGGTTTTGTCTTGGAATATTTTGAATTCTCCGTCTATGTTGATTGAAAGTTTTGCTGGGTATAGTAGGCTGGGTTGGAATCTGTGGTCCCTTAAGGACTGTGTGATTTCTGTCCAGACCCTTCTGGCTTTCATAGTTTCTGTTGAGAAATCTGGTGTGATTCTGATAGGTCTACCTTCATATGTTACTTGGCTTTTTTCCCTTGCTGCTTTTAGAATTTTTTCTTTGTTTTGTAGGTTCAGTGTTTTGACTATGCATAAGAAAGAAGGGGAGTCAGTCTGATGAGGAAAGGATAGGAGCTCCACAGGGACCAAATATATCTGGGCACAGGGTATTTTCTGAGACTGACATTCAACCAAGGACCATGTATGGATATAACCTAGAATCTCTGCTCAGATGTAGCCTGTGGTAGCTCAGTAACCAATTGGTTTCCCATAGTGAGGGGAACAAGGACTATTTCTAACAGGAACTCAATGACTGGCTCTTTGGCCTCCCCACCCCGCAAGGAAGGAGCAGTCCTGTTAGGCCACAGAGGAGAGCTTTGCAGCCAGTCCTGAAGATATCTGATAAAACAGGATCAGATGAATGGGGAGGAGGTCCCCCTATCAGTGGACTTGGCAAGGGGCATGGTGGAGATGAGGGAGGGAGGGACTGGGAGGGAATGAGGGATTGGGACATGGCTGGGATACAGAGTTAATAAAATATAACTGATAAGAAAAAAAATAAAATTCAAAAAAAAAATAAAAGGAGTTTTAGAGAGAGAGAAAAAAAGGGACAAAATGTCAACCTAACTAGTGTCTAATTTAATTTTCTTTCTTTCTTTCTTTCTTTCTTTCTTTCTTTCTTTCTTTCTTTCTTTCTTTCTTTCTTTCTTTCTCTCTCTCTCTCTTTCTCTTTCTTTCTTTCTTTCTTTCTTTCTTTCTTTCTTTCTTTCTTTCTTTCCTTTGAGATGCTCTATCCCTATCTGAAACCATTGATTTCTCTTTTGATGTTACAAATAAACCTTAAGCGTGAAAGCATAAAGTAAGAAGGCACAGAAGATATTTCTGGTTAGATTTGGATACTCACTATCAAATTTTAAAATAAGACAAGACATCCTGCACATCTAAATGTGTGCTTAACAAATAGCTGCTGTTGATTCATTAATCTTTTTTTAACCTGTTATGGTACTGTTGAAACTTTTTGGCAATAAGGTTAAATGTAAAATATTCGAGTGGTCCATGTCATTTGTCTACATATTTTTCCTTAATGCCATTTTTGTTTCTTGCTGGGACCATGCTTTTCCATTAACTTATCTACCAGGGTGCAGTTTTAAATTCATTTCAAAGGTTTTATGTATTTCTCAGCCTTTAAAACAGGAAATGATTGATCAACTCACTCATTCCTTGCTATTTTTCATGCTGATGTTATAATGTGCTATAGAGTCATTTTAAAATTTTCCTTGCAGCCTTATGTTATAGCCTGCCCATTCATGTGAAATTAAGGGCACTGCTAGCTCTAACACAATTTCTGACAAATCAAACCAAGATTAACATGTCATGTACCTCTTACTGCGGAATGCCAATACTCATTATTAACCACATCCCTAAGCAGAACCAAAAAGCTGTAGGATTTTTTATGGCAGGTGTGTTTTTCTGTATGTAACACTCAAAGTGGAGACTCATTTCCTCTGTGCAATTCTTCTCGCACCTCTGCCACTTGTTTTATTCTCATTCTTCTTTCCTGTTGTTTGTTTCTTCCCCCTCTCATCCTCCCTGCCCCATTTCTCCCTCCTTTCCTGTTTTCTCCCTTATTCTTCCTTCTAGTTCATTCTTTCAATATCTTTCTTTGGTTTTCTTCTCTACTGTCTCAGAATTTCACTAAACCTCATGCCTTGTTTCTAGATTTTCTTTTTTAATTTTTCTTACTGAGATTTTTCAGTCTGCATGCATCTCATATTTTCACTGAAAATCCCATACCGTAGAAGGATTAGTATATAACAAAAACAGAAACCCTGGTTACTTGCTTTCTCTCTTCCTCTTTTCTTTCCTTAAACACATATTTACTGTACTTAAACAAGAGAATTTGAGGAATGGAATCTTGTTTACTCTTCACGATGCTTCTATAAGAGAGTGGGAGGCAAATGGCTAAGCAGGGATAATTAACTTGTATAAGCCTAGAGGTGATTGGTAGGATTAGAGAAACAGATGTGTCTGTTCCAGGAGCCTCTGTTGAACTTAATCCTTCAAACCTCTTTTCTTTCAGATTTGTGTTTATACAAACACTTGTCACATGTATCTTCTTTTGAGAAATGGGTACAGCATGTGCTACTTCTTTCATGTGATGAAAAGGGTGCCCACTTTCTGTTGGGCATTTAGAGTCAACTCCCACAGCATATCCATCCAGGGTCTTCTGTGTATGTGTATACAGTGCTGTCCTTACTAGGGATAAATGTGTACCACTCATGATGACAGCTGAGATGTTTATCTCAATGAAGGTGCATGTGCAGAATATAATTTGCACAGGTCACTGTTCAAAGATCATATGTCAATGTCCACAACACAAACCAGATGTTTTTAGACATTGTCTTCATTATTATACCCAGGTGCTGTTAAGAGTGAAAAAGTCATTTTCATCATAACACATTCAGGTTAGAAAAATGCTCAATGAAACCAAGGAGGCAGCATCTATAAAGATGTAGGTTTGTTTATATCTGTAATAAAATAATAACATTATGGAAGGAAGAAAATAGTGGGAAAAATCACAGGATGTGATATTAACTACAAAGAAGTAAATTAGACAGACTAACACAATTTCATCATTGTTCAAAGTTCTTAAAAATTCAAGAATAATTAGGTGTGACATTTCTTTAGGCTGATAGCTGTGGTTTGCAACAAACAGCAACATTCTCATCTATAGATGCTTGGCTATGTGATACATTTCATTTTTATGGAAATTTTATGTCCAGTATCTTTTAAAATACTAAAATCTACAGACCTAAAGAAGCTAAACAATGAGGAGCACCCTAGAGAAGATGCTTAATTCTCATTCAGAAGGGAAAACAGGATAGATGACAGTAGAAGACAGGGAACAGGATGGAAGCCTACCACATATGTCCTCTAAGAGGCTCCACCCAGCAGGGGATTGAAGCAGATGAAGAAATCACAGCCAAACTTTGGGCAAAGCACATGGAGTTTTATGGAGGGAAGGGGATATGAGAAGGAACCGGAGGAGACAGGAGCTCCATAAGAAGACCAAAAAAGGCAAAAAAAAAAAAAAAAAAAAAAAAAAAAAAAAAAAAAAAAAAAAAAAAGCAGGGCCCAGGGGAAACTGCATGCAGAGACTGATGCATCAATCAAAGACTATACATAGCGAGGATCTAGACCCCCTGCTCAGATATAGCCCATAAACAGCTCAGTCTCCATGTGGGTTTCCTAGTAAGAGGAAAAGAGACAGTTTCTGACATGAACTAGATTGCCTGCTCCTTGATCACTTCTCCCACAGAGGAAGAGGATCCAGATAGTCTTGATGAGACCTGATAGATTAAAGTCAGACAGTAGGAGAGGAATTCTGCTATCAGTAGACTAGAGAAGAGTGATAGGGGAGAAAGAGGGAGGGTGGGTGGGACAGAGAGGAGATGAGGGAGGGGGCTACAACTGGGATACAAAGTGAATAAATTGTAAATAATAATAATTTAAAAGAAAAGGAAAAATACATTCAGGAAAATGCATTTGCTAGTTGAGAATTTGTAGTTATTGTTATCCTTTCAATATGTATAGATAAGCCCACCCAGTCCTAAAAAGAATTTTCAACATCACTGAACATTTTAAAAATAACTATCAGTGATGGGAGAAGATAGATTTCTCATACAAATTCATTTATTTTAGGTTCCCCTAACTTAGCTTCAAATAACCTAATTAAGTATGATCATAGTAGCTTTGTGGATTAGTTTGGAAAGAATATGTGGATCTTTTTAGTTATCTACAAGACAGAAAATTTAATTATATCTTGCCCAGCAGGAAAGGTTCATAATGTTACTTCCTGTCGGTTGGTCGCCCTGGGGTTAAGTATTCAATATGATCGTCATTATATATAAATCACTACCTAGCTACAACTTTTGCTTTATGTTTCAAAAGGAAAAGCTTGTTAGAGGCTAACTGTTTTAGAATATGTCATGGTAAGTATATGGACACACTGTAAGGGGATATTTTATTTCCCTGTTTTCTCAAGTCTATGAATAATGCATAACCAGCCACACTGCTCAGATCGTCTTAGACTGAATCCGGAACCTGACTGCAATCGTAAATGCATTTAATCATAGCCAATCCCCGGGTGTTTTTCTGAAGCCATGTAGGTATATCATGGGCAGATAATTAGTCCTCATTTTGGATGGACAACATTTTAATAGTTAAATGACATTCTTTAATATATCCTAAAGGGTAACAGAATCTCTGAATGTATTCATAGCTTTTATTCAGAGAAGCAACTTCTACTTAACACTAAAAGACAAGTTCAAGTCAAGATGTTTTCTTCTCTCTTTAACTTCTCTCTCTTGCATTAAGCTCTGCACTGTGTAGCCCAGTTAACATGCAGAGCAGGAACCTGCTTCTTAACTCCCCCCTCTTTTGAAGGTAATTTGCTGCTCACTCACTGGGACTCCATATCTTTTTTACTTTTCGTTCTGTTAAGATACTTTACATCAAATTCATTTGTCAAAATGTTAAAACACTTGTAGAGTTCACAAGGAATGAGTTTATATTGTATTAAAGACAAAATTCTATTTAATTTCTTTAATTTTACCAGTTTTCTGCTGCAACAAAATTGAATTGAGATGTAAATTGCAAGTAATATGATCTTAAAATGCACAAGATAGTAATTATACAAATTTTTTTCCTTTGAGGAAATGAGAGATTCTACATAGTTAAGTAAATGACAGAGTGCTAATTATTATTTATATCTTTCATTATTATATAATGCAAGTAACAAAAGATTAAGTTTCTATTAACTTTAAACAGCTAGTAATTATATAATACAATGCAAACTGTCAGAAAATCATTAACATATAGAGGGTTAATCTTCTAAATTAAATTACAATTCTTGTAAGCAATTTGTAATATACATTTTTAACATTTATTAATTCAAATAAATAAAAAGCAAGCAACTTTAAAAGATGATTTTTTTCCTCATTAAATTTTCTGGGAATATTTTAAGCAAATATAGCTGAGCCTACAAATTATGTCACAGAGACATATATCTGTGATTGTTCAACTAATACTATCGTTTCTGCGAAGTAGGTAAATAAGCCAAAATTTTAAGACAGTCACATCTTCCTTCACTCTGGTGCAAAAAAAAGGAAACACTGAGTAAAATATATTTTAATAATGTAGACTAAATATTCTTCCAAATATACAGTATATGGGAAGAGGACACAGGAAATGGGAGAAAACATTAGAATTCCCAATAGCAGATGACATGTTGAATGCCACTATATGAAAATCTTAATGTTTCCTTATTCTCGCCTCAAAAAATTTGATGGGCTGGTAAGTGTCAGAATATGAACTCCCATCATAAGTGAACTCACATCTGTGTACTTGCCATTCTGACTCATTGATTCCCATGATGCTCTAGACAGCTATATGAGGTATATTTCCTTGTTTGTGCTCTAATACACAATATAGCACAGAAGTACAAGTACTTGCAGGCATCGCTCCTATTTTACCCCATTGTCTTTTAGTATTTGTAGCTTTTCTTGAGTTCTACAAATTATACAGTGACAGGGATGCGTTCTCAAAAAACTAAAATTTTAGATATTATCTAATTATTTAATATTTTAAAGAGTCAAACTCAGACAATATTTTTATATTTTCTTCCACAAAAGCTACATGAGCAGCATTTCAAACTCAAACAACTGAATTGTGATCAGCATGTCTTGCATAATCGTGGCTAGAAATAGCTGTCTAAAGTCGTATTGTTTTCTCTTCTCTTTGTTAAAGTAGCCATCTCTTTCACATCCAATTCTCCAACAAGAGACTCATCCCCCTCCAAATACAGTCAGTCTATTTTACTACAGTTTACACACATAGGTTTTCCTTCCTTGAAATGACAAGGATTCAGAGCTTTATAACTGAATATTCTTTCTGACATGTGGAATCTAAAGTATACATATACCATGAAGATGAAACTTTCTTTTGGATGCATATGACTAATAATAGAAGAAACTTGAAAATTTTTACCAGCAATGTAATTTATCTTTGACTTGGATTGAAAACCCTACATCACATTCAAAGACAACTGAGGTACTTCTGAGAGAGAATAGGCTGAGGGAAAAGGTTTGACTGAATTCAGCCATTGCATCTCAGGGTTATTCTAGCATTGGAGGCTTCCATGCTTGTCTCCGTTTTAATCCCTCCATCTCTTTAATTTAAAATGTTTCCCTTAGTAATTTGTTAGCTATAATTGGCCACCACCACTGTATTTAAGAGGCAGGAACCCTGCTTTTTCCAGCTTTGACCATGTATAGAACAATGATTTTCTACTTCAGTTCAGCTCCAACAAAGTAACTACATCATATCATATTGTATCATATCATATTCCTAACCTAAGTTTATATGTCTTTCATTCTTGTGTTATTCATTGGGATGTTGTAAAGAGATAAGAAGCCAGATCTGAAGGCAGATTGCCTGAGCTTGTAGCCACATTCCAACACGCAGTAGATGCAAGCTTATGAATAACTCATTCATTTCCTCGTTGCTTTAGTTTCCTCGTCTCTGAACTGTATGTAATAAACAACCACTCACTTGTAATGTTTTCAGAATCAGTCCCTACAAATCAGGAACACTCAAATTTCCTGAACACATAAATGAATACTAAGGAGCTTTTGGACCCCCAATAATGGGATCTATACTTCCTGAGCTTGCAAATTCCATGTGCATTCTGTTCAATAAAGTCTTATCACTTTCATGTTAGGATTTTCACTAAGTTTCTGTTTCTTGTCACATGTCTGAAACCCACAAGTTGTCAGGTTATTTGCAGAACAACAAAGGCTGACAAGTTGAAATGTAGAACTTGCCAGCAATTTCCAACTGATGTTAGTAAGTACTCACAGAATACAAGGTAATAGTTAATACAGTGCACCTAAGTTTAAAGTGATCCAGGTAAAGGAAAACTTCCAAAGAATATGCTTTGATGAGTGTTTACATTGTTACAATATTGTAGCTTTTGTCCTTTGTTATTGTTGCTCTTTCTTAAAACATTGATTGGTTTGAATTGCAAGGGATATATTGGCCAATCCACCAAAACTTATGAAAACGAATTCCCCCATGCCTGTCCTCTTTGCCGAAGTGCTGCAGAATACCCGGGGAAACTGATTCATCGTACACCTGGGAAAATCTGTTTACACCATAAAGCCTATTTCCTTTTTTTATGTGGAGCCAACTGCAGGCAGAACTGAAAATGGAAAACACTGGCAAAAGCAAAAATGCACACAAACGCAAGAAGACTTAAAGGAAGGCGTGTACGGCAGATGGTGAAGATGAATAGTTGGTCGTCACTGTCTGCGAGCCCACTGTACATCCTTTGAATTGTTGCAGAAACACGATCTTGCCATGGTTATCTATGAAATTATGTTGACTATTAAGCTCTGAATCATGGTTTTCTTAAATCATCTTCAGGAGAGACGACATGATAATTGCACTCTTGAATTTTTTACTACGAATTTGTTAAATGCAGGCGGGTTTTGCCAAAGAAGTCCAAGTGTATATAATTTGACATTATGACAGATTAACGCTTAGGCCTTAGAAAGGTAGTGCAATTACGCAGTTTTAAACGTGTCCTACATCTCACTGTCTGTAGGACTCTAAGGAGTCACACAAGGCTCCTGTTTTAAAGTCTCTGTTGCCATTCAGAGGACTGGAGCAAACCAGAGTCTATCAGTGGATTTTAGTGTGTTATGTCAAATCTCATCATAATTGCACCTAATCCTAGAAAGCTGTAATCTAGGGAATTAGTTATCAATTCGGAATGTCTCAAGGTAGGAGCTGTATTTACAGTAGACATCCTGAAATGGTTATCAAGCCAGTAAATGACTCTTACTTCTTTTGGAATTGTCTGGGTTATTTATTAATGGAAAGTAGTCCTTGAAGTACAGCTTTAAACAGCTGAAAGTAAAATGTCAAATGCAGGAACCATCATGTCCATGTTAACATTATATTTGATTGTATCAGATGTCAAAATGGCATATAATTTATTTTAAAATAGACAAGATAGTTTTTTATTACATGAGGTCTATCTGTACCCCGCTCGCTTCTCTCTCTCTCTCTCTCTCTCTCTCTCTCTCTCT
>NW_026585833.1:0-4620 GCF_907164565.1 Psammomys obesus | reverse complement strand
GTGTGTGTGTGTGTGTGTGTGTGTGTGTGTGTGTGTGTGTGTGCCGGGATCGGAGTGGGGAATGTGCCTGGATCAGTTGCTCGCTGTGGCCAGCCCTGAGTGGGACTTGGCTGTTCAGAACTAAGAACGGTATTTGGAGGAGAATGATGAAGAGGGATGGCTGTTTAGCATGGACTGAAGCTGAAGGTGGAAGGCAGAACCTGTGGGGCTGGCGGAGAGATGCTGAGTGACGAACCCGGTGACGCAGAAGGTCTTTGTGAGGGCACTGGAGCCGAGGCCGGCGATTGGGTGAGGAGAAGGGGCCTGCGGCCCGTTGTCAAGGTAGCAATTATAAAAGGGCGCCAGGGCCTCCTCCCAGTCACAGCGCTTCTAGTGCTGAGCTCATGCCGACGTGTCGCTCGTAGCTGCTCGCTTCTCGGACGCCTCCCCCTGCCCCGCCCGCCCCTGCCCCGCCCCCGGCACCGCCTGCTCGTGGCCTCCGCGTCACCCGCGGTGGCCACAACATGGCTGCGGCGCCGGGGCTGCTCCTCTGGCTGCTCCTGCTCGGGCCGCTTTGGTGGGTCCCGGGCCAGAGCCTCGCCAGCCCCGGCCGCCTCTTCTCGGACTTGAAATTGTGCGGCGACAAAGAGTGTAGCAGTGAGTGCGGGGTGGCCGGGAGGGCGGCGGGTTCCCGGGTGGCGGGGGCCGCGCGGGTCGGAGTCCCACCGCCCGCACCTGGCCTAGGGGGGGTCGCAGGCTCTTCTCGGCACTCGCCGGGGTAGCCCTGCCTTAGAGGCCGTGCCTGCCACTTGTTGCCGGGTTTGCTCTCTGCTATTCTGACCTGGCTTGGGAGCGCCGCAGACCCAGCCGGGTGTCCAGGGGTCAGCTCCCTCCCTCCTCATCCCCGATCTCCGCCTGGGCTCTCCCAGTGATAGGGTGGCGCGCCCCCGCATCCCGGGCGCCCCATGCTGCAGCCAAGAGCGTCTCTACACCGGGCGCGGGGACCTGGGTCCACCAAGATTGAGATCCACGCGCTTAGGGATCCGAAGAGCAATCCGAGTGGCTGATTGACGGCGGGGTTTCCTCCAGAAGGCACCCCAGCTTTGCCTCTTTGCCCTCTCGGCTACACTGGGACCAGCTCGCGTCATCTTTGGAGCTGGAGGAACCGGAGTTTAGGTTTGGGATGAGACCAGGCACAGTGTGTATTCTGAGGTCTCCCTGGTTCTCGATCCTGTCGTTCTTTTGCATAGACGCTTCTCGCCAGTTGCCAAGTAGGGCTGAGGGAAGGTCACAATCTTTCGTTCTTAAAGAGGCCAAGTTGCTACACCTGTCACCATCTGAGAACCGCAGCCTTGTCCACTGTGCGCAGTCGCGCCCTGGTCCTAGGTTGGAGGTGCCCGGGTTAGAGGTGGGCCCTGTGGAAGGTTAGGATTTGAAGAGGGCTGTTACTGTAATGGTGATAATAAATACTCCAAAGGTCTTATTCCAGCCTTTTCCTTAGTCCCCTATGTTGCTGGGACCCATTCCTGTCGAAAATAATTCATAAGGTTTCCAGGTTGATCTCCAGCAACTGTGTACCTCACTGCTGATGTGTTTCATAGATCATAAGCTGTACATACAGAAAACTATTCATTCTAAAAGACTAAAAAAGTATATAGGTGTTGCTAGAGAGATGGTTCAGAGGTTAAGAATACTGGTTGCTCTTCCTAAAGGTCCCGAGTTCAATTCCCAGCAACCACATGGTGGCTCACAACCATCCAGAATGAAATCTGGTGTCCTCTTCTGGCATGTAGGTGTATATGCAGGCAGAACACTGTATACATAATAAATAAATCTTTAAAAAAAAATTCCCTTAAAAAAAAACTATGAAAAAAAAGTATATAAGTTAGCCATTTATATTTCAATTGTTGTTATCGGAAAAGAATGGCTTGTCCCAAAACCATTAAAGGAGAGAGAGAGAGAGAGAGAGAGAGAGAGAGAGAGAGAGAGAACTGTAATTTCTATCACTGAGGCTCTAGGTCCTAGAGGTAACCCAGAGCTGATATAAATAAACACTGCAAAGGTAGAGCCACCAATGTGAATTTTCCCTTTCATTTTCTATGGCTACTTGGCTGTTGAAATTTGCCAAGTGTTTGTCTTTTGCTGTTCAATTACTGTCTTACCTGAGTCTCAAACCCTGGTAGGACCGTATCACTCATGCTACCTCAGAACAGAGGCTCCAATATAACTTGAGAAGTGGCCTTGTCCAAACAAGTGTAACCAAACACAGCAGGCAGTGATGGAGGAAGCAGGGCCCAGGTCTGTGTTGCCTGTAGGAAGTGCTTGTGGTGGGAGGCTGTCAGAAAAGGAGTCCCTTAGTGTGCATGTCACTCAGAGATAATAAGCAGTAATATGGACACAGGCTGTCCTTGATATATTACTATATCTCCTCAAGAATCTAAGAGGGAACCAGAAACAGTGCTGTTTTCCAGTTTGTGTAGAATCCCCAGTCTCAGGTTCCTTTAGTCTGGCCTCTTGCTCAGTCTCATCTGAATTAGGATGCTGACATATCTGAAAAATAATCTTATTTTAGCTTTAAAAAAACAAGTTACCTCCTCCAAACCTGTATGCATCTCTTGAATATGTATTTTAAAAACATGTGCTTGTGTACTGTTGCTAATTGGCTGGTAGACACAGTGCAGTTTCCATCACTTCCCTGTCTCTGGCCTTTTTTTGCACTGTTAATTTCATTTGGCAAACACTGCTTCTGTTGGTGTAATTTAAGTTCTGCATTTATATTCATATATTCATTCATTCATTCATTCATTCATTCATTCATTCATTCATTCATTCATTCATTTGGGATGGAGTCTCACTATGCAGTCCTAGCTGGCCTGGAATGCTTTTACAGATTAGGCTGGTCCAGAACTCATAGAACTCTTGCCTGCCTCTTCCTCCCCATGCTGGGATTAAAAGCACGTGCCATAGTTACGCATTTTAAGTGAGAAAATATCTTCTGACCTAGTTGCATAGTTTTGTTTGGTTCCTGACAAATGAGATACCCATCTTGAATTTTGTTTCTAGGAAAAAAAAGGTTTTTAAAGTTTTTTTTAGGTTTGCTAGTTTGTTTGTTTGTTTGTTTGTTTTTATACAATACTGGGGGACTGAACACCTTGGCCCTGTCTATACCACATAAACATCAGGTATCCTACTATTAAGTTGTATCTTCAGTCCTCTTTATACTAAGTTACCTAGGCCAGCATTAAACTCCCTCTGTACTCCAATCAGGCCTTGAACTTATGATCCCCCATCTCAGCTTCCTGAATACTGGAATTACAGGTCTGTACCACCAGTTCTGACTAGAAACCTTCTTAATGCTGATACATCGATGTTATTTGCTTTTAGAAAACACTGCCTTGTGATTGATTGGATTCCTAATAGGGTGTGATAATATACCTTCCTGTTAATTCATCCAGACACTGTGTAGAAACAACAACTTAGCCACAAATGGGACTGACAGTGTTTACTGCCACAGAGAAGCAGTTGCGACCACTTACAGGTAGTGCCTGTTAGTGGTTGGTTCAAGTTAATTGACCCCTTGGGGTTCCTGGGAGTTCTTTTTGGCTCCCTGGTATCTCCATAGTTAGCTGTGCTTAACCAGTCAGCACCTGCACTCGCATTTACACCTCCACAAAACGAAATCTTTTATGATTATGAAACAGGAAAAAGGAGGGGAGTGCTAGAAGATTAGAGAGGAAAACAAAGGGTTGACCTGAGAGCAGCCAACTGTGGCAGCAGGCACATTGTGTTTGGTTTTTCAGACTTAGCCAGAAAGAAAAGTAGAAACTTTCTCTCATGATTATAGGGATGACATGACTTACAGCAATGAGGCTCTGGGGATTTTAGACACTTAGAGCATGTGAATTGAAATCAATTCCAGAAGAGTACTGGGAAGGCTTTGGGATTGTTTGCAATGGGATTCTTATATTTCCTAAAAAAATCTCTAAGAACTGGTAATGCTCGCCTCACACGCACAGAACTATGACTTTGATCTCTATCATGCACCTATAAACTCAGCACTTGAGAGATAAAGGCCAGAGGATGAGGAGTTGTGGGCCACCCTTGGCTACCAAAAAAGTTTAAGGCAAGCTTGGGATACTCTCAACCCTGTCTTAACAACAATAACAAAAACAAGCAAACAAACAAACAAAAAATTAAGAATGTGGGAGAGGCTGTGAAAAGTCAAATCCTAACATTGTTTTGTTCTTTTCTTTCTGTGTACAGTGTTAATGTACTATGGTGAAGCTCTTGAAGACTTCACAGGTCCTGACTGTCGGTTTGTGAATTTTAAAAAAGGTGACTACGTATATGTCTACTACAAACTTGCAGGGGCATCCCCTGAAGTTTGGGCTGGAAGTGTAAGTAAAACCACAAAAAACTTAACTTTCTCATTTTTGTTGGATTTTTGCAGATTTAGATGACATTGGTGAGATTGTTGATGGTGTCTTTCTTAGACTGTTAAACAGAAGGCAGCCCTGTGGTCCTAGCAGGCCTCAGGTCTGGCACACAGAAGGGGTGAGGCAGAGGTTTCTGAAAAAGAACTGAACTGGTACTAGCTATTGATCCATAGCTCTTCAGGAAGCTGCACATAGACACAATGTC
>NW_026585832.1:0-6798 GCF_907164565.1 Psammomys obesus | reverse complement strand
GGTATTCCATTGTGTAAATGTACCACAATTTCTCTATCCATTCTTCCCTGAGGGACATGTAGATTGTTTCCAGATTCTGGATATTATGAATAAAGCTACTTCTAACATGTTTGAGCAAATGTCCTTGTTGTAGAGTTGAGTATCTTTTCGATATATGCCTAGGAGTGGTATAGCTGGATCTTGAGGTAGCACTATTCCTAATTGTCTGAGAATTCACCAGATTGATTTTCAAAGTGGTTGTACAAGTTTATGTTTCTACTAGCAATGGTAGATTGTTCCCTTTTCTACACATCCATTCCAGTATGTATTGTCACTTGACGTTTTATTTTTTTTTCCGTTTCCTGTACAACTGTGAAGATGATTTATTTATTTATTGTTTTTTTATTTTTTATTATATATTAAAATTTATTCACTTTGTATCCTGGCTATGGCCCCCTCCCTGGTCTTCGCCCAATCCCACCCTCCCTAACTTTTCTCTCCCTATCCCCCTCAGCTAGTCCTCTAATAGGGGAGGGCTTCCTCCCTTTTCAGTTTATTTTTAGCCATTCTGACAGGTATGAGGTTCCTTTTGATTTGCGTTTGCCTGATGACTAAGGAATTTGAGCTTTTCTTTAAATGTTTCTCTGCCATTCACTATTCCTTTATTGAGAATTCTGTTTAGCTCAATACCCCATTTTTAATTGGATTATTTGGGTTTTTTTAGTATTTAAATTTGTGAGTTCTTTATACAGTTTGGATATTAACCCTGTGTCTGATATTGGGGTGGTAAATCAGAAGTGGGAAAAAACAGGGAACAGAACAAGAGCCTACCACAGAGAGTCTCTGAAAGATTACTGATCAGGCTATCAAAGCATATGCTGAGACTTATAGACAAATTTGGGGCAGAGTACAGGGAATCTTATGGAAGAAGGGGGAGATAGAATGACCTGGAAGGGACAGGAGCTCCACAAGGAGAGCAACAAGGCCAAAATATCTAGACCCAGTGTTCCCTGCAGAGATTGACACTTCATCCAAGGTTGATGCACAGAGAGGACCTTGACCCCCTTCTGAGATGTAGCACATAGGCAGCTCAGTCTCCAAGTGGGTTCCCTAGTAAGAGGACCAGGGACTGTCTCTGACATGAACTCAGTGGCTGGCTCTTTGATCACTTACCCCTGTGTGATGTATCTTTGTCAGGCCACAGAGGACAATGCATCCAGTCCTGAGGAGACCTACGGTCAGATAAACTAGGGTCAGATAAACCCTAGATAAACTAGGGTCAGATAAAAGAGGAGGAGGACCTTCACTATCCGTGGACTGTGGAAGGGTCATAGGGGGAGAAGAGGGATGGAGGGTCTGATTGGAAGGAGATGAGAGAGAGGGCTTTAGCTGGGATACAAATTAAATAAATTGTAATAAATAATAAATAAAAGAAAACACCATCCCCTGTCTTAAAAATACAAGCTTACTTGGAAGTTTCCTTTATCTCCACTGTGTCAAAATGATAGAAACAGCTGACTTGTATCATCACATATATTTCTGAAGAAATTAAAGCCAATTAATTAACTTTTAACCACATAAAAGACTTGAAAATAATTAAATTATTTCTTTTTTAATTATATATTTTTCTTTGTTTAAAAAATCTTACATATTCTTCCACCAAGGAATGGATACATAAAATGTGATACATGTACACAATGGAATACTGCTCAGCAATTAAAACAAGAAAATTATGAAATTTGCAGGCAAATGGATGAAAAAGATCATTCTGATTGAGGTATCCCAGAAGCAGAAACACACAAGTTATAGAATCACTTATAAGTGGATATTAGCCATTTGTATATAGAATAAATATACTAAAATCTATAGTCCTAAAGAAGCTAAACAACAAAAAAGGACACTAAGAAAGATTCTCAATCCTCATTCAGAAGGGCAAACACTATAGATATCGGAAGTAGGAGAAGATAGGGAACAGGGCAGAAACCTACCACAGGGGGATCCAATATGTTGGCGACCAGCACGCACTGTATTCAGAGGAACTGAAACTCCGAACTGGTGAGTCGAGGGGCTGTGGAACCTAAAACACTGTACAAGGAGTCCAGGGAGAAGGGAGACAAACCCTGATCTTAGTCCAATAGGACACAGGTCAACCGTGGACATATCCGTGGACTTCTCCTGGAGAATCTATTCCCGGGCACTTCCCCGTAATGGGCAGGCAGAAGCAGCGGTGGAGGTGGCCATGATGGCAGCTGCAGCAGAGGAGGTGGAGGTACAGCAGCCAACAGGGAAGCTTCAGCGGAGTTACCAGAGTTACTGAGTTACCAGAGTTACTGGAACTAGCAGCTGAAGCAAAGGAGGCACTTTGCAGTGCACACAGCTTCTCTGCACACAGTGCTGCCTTCTCTAAGCAAAGATCTCCCTCCTTGATATTTGGAGAACACTCCTCACCCCGACATTTCCCCCATGATCTCCCATCACCAGCCTTGCCTGAGGGGGAAGCAGCACAGGAAGCACATAGCCCTTCCCAACCCAGAAAGCAGAGCCCAGCCTGCTGTGTTCACAACTTCTAGCACAGAGCACAGGGCTGGACACACAGAGCCCACAACATAGTACTTGTCCTACCCGCAGTGTCAGCCACAGACTTCAGAATCCAGCTTGCAGAGCCCTCCACAGACTGGAGAACACTGGGTTTTCAGGAAACCTGTGCAGGTGCTTTGTGCCCGCAATCTGCAATTGCTAAACATGCCAGCATCCACATCCCCTCTTGTGCTTGTGCTTGCTCCCAACCCCCGTATCCCAAGCACCTATACTTTCTAGCACCCACCTTCAAGATGCAAACATGTGTGTGTGCGCATGCGTGTGTGTGCGCATGCGCACGCGCGCACACACACACACACACACACACACACACACATCTGTGCCAGCAGTTTTCCTCCCTTAGGTACAACAATGTAAGCAGCAACACACACTCACAAACCACTGGACATCCCTGATCATCCTGAAGAATACTGCAGAAACCAGAGAAAGACAGTTCCAGTCTGAAGCTCAGACTCAAGGAAAAAACAGTGAAGATCTCATATAAGCAAATGGCCAAAGGTAGGCATAAGAACCCACCCAACAAAATTCAGGACACCATGGACTCACCAGCAACCCCCAAATTCAATGGATATGTTAATTCAGCAGAAACACAGGAAAGTGAGTTTAAAACTATGCTTACGAAGTTATTAGAGGAACAAAAAGAGGAAATGAACAGAGCTCACAAAGAAATACAGAAGACTAACTGCCCACGTATAGGAACAATTAGAGACATATAGAGAAGAAACAAACAAACAAAAAAATAGGAGCCACATTCACTCATATGAAGGAAATGGTGCAAAGCATGAAAACAGAATTAGAATCTATAAAGAAAACACAAACAGAGAAAACCCTGGAACTGGAGAACTTAGAGAAAAGATCAGGAACCACAAAGGTAAGCATCACCAATAGAATACAAGAGATGGAAGAGAGAATCTCAGGTGCTGAAGATACACTGGCTGAAATTGATTCTTCCCTCAAAGGAAAGGTAAAATCAGAAAAGTTCCAAACACAAAACATACAAGAAATCAAAAGGGCCATGAAAAGACGAAACCTAAGAATTATAGGGATAGATGAAAGACTCCAGGCTCCAAAGACTGGAAAATAATTTTAAGGAAATCATAGAAGAACATTTTCCCAACTTAAAGAAAGAGATGTCCATAAACAAACAAGAAGCCTACAGAACAGCAAATAGACTAGACCGGAAAAGAAATACTTCATGTCACATCATAGTCAAAACACTAAACCTACAAAACAAAGAAAAAATATTAAAGGCAGCAAGGGAAAAAGGTCAAGGAACATATGAATGTAGACCAATCAGAATCACACCAGACTTCTCATCAGAAACTATGAAAGCCAGAAGGGCCTGGGCAGAGGTCATGCAATCTTTAAGGGAACGCAGATGCCAACCCAGACTACTAAACCCAGCAAAGCTTTCAATCAACATAGATGGAGCAAACAAAATATTCCATAATAAAAATAAATTTAAGCAAATTCTACACAGCAACCCAGCCCTACAGAAGATACTAGAAGGAAAACTCCAATCCAATGAAAACAACTACAACAAAGAAAATATAGGATACAGATAATTTCCCAACAAAAATTAAAAGAAAAAAAAAGCAATGAATCATATTAAGATCACCAACATTACAATAAAAAGAACTAATAGTCATTGATCACTATTATCTATCAATATAAATGATCTCAACTCTCCACAAAAAAGACGCAGACTAACAGAATGGGTGAGGAAACAGGATTCAACATTGTGCTGCATCCAAGAAATATACAACTATTCAACAAAGATAAACACTACCTCAGAGTAAAAGGCTGGAAAAATGTTTTTCAAGCAAATGGACCCAGAAAACAAGCGAGGGTAGCGATTCTAATATCTAATAAAATAGACTTTTATCCAAAACTAATCAAAAACGATGAAGAAGGACACCTCCTTCTCATCAAAGGAAAATTCCAACAGGAGGACATCATAATTTTGAACATCTCTGCCCCAAATATAAGACCACCTACATTTGTAAATGAAACATTATTAAAGCTTAAATCACACATTGATCCTAATACCTTAATAGTGGGAGACTTTAACACTTCATTCTCACCAAGGGACAGGTTATCTGGTCTAGAAGCAAAACAGAGAAACAAGGGCACTTACAGAGGCCCTAAATCAAATGGACCTAATAGATGCTTACAGAACTTTCCACCCCAAATCAAAAGAGTATAACTTCTTTTCAGCACCTCACGAAACCTTCTCCAAAATAGACTATATAGTTGGTCACAAAGCAAACCCCAGCAGATACAAGAAGATTGAAATAATCCCTTGTATCCTATCTGGCCATCATGGTCTAAAGCTGGACCTCAACAACAACAGAAACAGCAAAAAACGAGTACATACATGGAAATTGAACAACTCACTACTCAATGACAGCTTGGTTAGGGAAGAAATAAGGAAAGAAATTAAAGACTTCCTAGAATTCAATGAAAATGAAAGCACAAAGTACCCAAACTTATGGGAAACAATGAAGGCAGTGCTAAGAGGAAATTTCATTGCACTAAGTGCCTCCAAGAAGAAATTTGAAACATCACATACAAGCAACTTAATGGCCCAACTGAATGCCCTAGAAAAAAAAGAAGCAAATTCACCCAAGAGGAGCATACAGCTGGAAATAATCAAATTCAGGGCTGAAACCAATTAGAAACAAATAAAACTATTCAAAGACTCAATGAAACCAAGAGCTGGTTCATTGAAAAACTCAACATGACAGACAAACCTTTAGCCAAACTAACTAAAAGGCAGAGAGAACCTATCCAAATCAGCAAAATCAGAAATGAAAAGGGGGACATAATTACAGACAGTGAGGAAATCCAAACAATCATTATGTCATACTACGAAAGCCTATACACCACAAAATTCAAATATCTAAAAGAAATTGACAATTTTCTAGACAGAATCCATCTAACAAAATTAAGTCAAGATCAGGTAGAAAAATTTCATAGTCCTATATCCCCCAAGGAAATAAAAGCAGTTATCAACAGTTTCTCTTCCAAAAAAAGTCCTGGGCCAGATGGATTTAGTGCAGAATTCTACCAGACCTTCAAAGAAGTGCTAAGTCCAATTCTTTCCAAACTATTCCACAAAATAGAAACAAAAGGAACATTACCAAACTCATTCTATGAAGCCACAGTCACTTTGATTCCTAAACCACACAAAGACCCAAGAAAAAAAAGAGAACTTCAGACCTACCTCTCTTATGAACCTTGATGCAAAAATACTTAATAAAATCAATGCAAACTGAACCCAAGAACATATCAAAGATATTATCCACCATAAACAAGTAGGCTTCTTCCCAGGCATGAAAGGGTAGTTCAACATATGGAAATCCATCAATGTAATTTACTACATAAACAAACTGAAGGAGAAAAACCACATGATCATCTCCTTAGATGCTGAAAAAGCATTTGACAACAGTCCAACACCCATTCATGTTTAAAGTCTTGGAGTGATCAGGGATAAAAAGCACATACCTAAATATAGTGAAGGCAAATTACAGCAAGCCTATAGCCAACATCAAACACAATGGAGAGAAATTTAAATCAATCCCACTGAAATTAGGGACAAGAAAAGGCTGCAAACTCTATTTCTATTCAACATTATACTTAAAGTCCTAGCTAAAGCAAAAGGACAACTAAAGGAGATCAAGGGGATACAAATTGGAAAGGTCAAAGTGACACTATTCACAGATGATATGATAGTATACATGAGTGACCCCCAAAATTCAACCAAAGAACTCCTTCAGCTGATAAACACCTTCAGCAAAGTGGCAGGATACAAAATCAACTCAAAAAAAAAAACAAAAACAAACAAACAAACAAACAAACAAACAAAAAAAAACAAACCAGAAGCAGTCCTATATACCAAAGACAAAAGTGCCAAGAAAAAAATCAGGGAAACAACACCCTTCACAATAGCCACTAATAACATAACATACCTTGGGGTGACTCTAACCAAACAAATGAAAGACCTGTTTGAAAAAAACCTTTAAGTTTCTGAAGAAAGAAATTGAAGAAGATATCAGAAGATGGAAAGATCTCCCGCTATTACAAATAAAGCTGCTACGAACATGGTTGAACAAATGTCCTTGTTGTGTACTTGAGCAAATTTTGGGTATATACCTAGGAGTGGTATAGCTGGGTCTTGAGGTAGCACTACTCCTAGTTGTCTGAGAAAGCGCCAGATTG
>NW_026585831.1:0-3483 GCF_907164565.1 Psammomys obesus | reverse complement strand
GGGGGGGGGGCAGCATTACCAGGCCACAGAAGAAGACAATGCAGCCACTCCTGATGAGACCTAATTGACTAGGATCAGAAGACCTCCCCTATCAGTGGACTTGGGGAGGGGCATGTGTGCAGAGGGGGGAGGAAGGAAGGGATTGGGATGGGAGGAGTAGGGGAACCACAGGGGGGATACAAAGTGAATAAAGTGTAATTAATAAAGAATTAAAAAAAAGAAAAAAAAGAAATTGATAAAATCCATGTAGGAAATTGGAGGATTTGGTCTGATATAAGAGATATAAATAAACTGATCCAACCTATGGGTCCATTACAGACCAGAATCCCCTTACCTTCTCTGTTACTGAAAGGATGGCCTATAACAATAATTGATTTAAAAGATTGCTTTGTGTAATCTTTGTGAATAATATAGACCCTTTTCCTTGATCTTATACCTTGATCTTATATCAGCATATTGACCTTCACCTAACAATTGTTCTTTCATGATAGTAACAACTTTAGACCTGTTATGATTTTCCATAATTGCTGCTTCTTCTTGATACTGTGTCGGCCATTGTAAATGGAAACCAGCTTCCAGTATAGCTGTTGCCAAATCTTTCCAGTCTTGGGAGATATTCCTGTTTTGGGTAGCCCAGGTATTTCAAATCTTTCTCACATAGGATGAATGCATTTCATAATTTTGTGTTGATTCTTTAAAAGACTAAGATCTTATATCTTATCAGGATTCATGACTAGTTGTTCATATTGTTTTGTTTTGTTTTTACAATTTTCTGGCATTTGTTCCCAGGTAACTGGGAAAGCTAATGGGTGTCATCACTTTTCCTCAATTTCATTAAGGGCTTGTTACTGGATTAAAATTCTTCTACTGAGTTCATGTCAGAGATAGCTCCTGCTCCCCTTACTAGGAAACCCATTTAGAGACAGAGCTGCCATGGGCTAAATCTATGCATAGGTTCTAGCTTATCTCCATGCATAGTCCTTGATTAGAGTATCAGTCTCAGCAAAGACCCCTGGGCCAACAATTTTTAGTTGGGGCATCCTTATCAGGCTACAGAGGAAGACAATGCAGCCAGTCCTGATGAGACCTGACAGGCCAGGGACAGATGGAAGGGGAGGAGGACATCACTTATCAATGAGGGGTATGGGAAAGAAACAGGAGGAACTGGAAGGGGATGAGGGCGAGGGCTACAGCTGGGATACAAAGTGAATAAATTTTAATAAATAAAAATAAATTAATTAATTAAAATTCATCTACTGAAAAAGTAAAATGATAGGGAATAAAATAAGACTCTTACAATAAGAAAAATAGAGTTGGAAAAACACATTTTAGATAGACAACAAATGACTGTAAGATGAAATTGTTTATAAGGATTTAAACAGTAATGATTAAATCAAATTTCTTAGGGTAATTGCTTAAAATGTTATAAAATTAATGATTAATTGTAAAAGAAAGTTTAATTGGTTAAGAAGGGGAAGGATAAACAATAACACTTAATAATTCAGTGACAGGAAGTACTGTTAATATATTTAAAGAAGGTAGGAGATGTAAAGGACAGGGACTTAGGTTAAAAGTGAAATAAATATGTGTATTTTTAACATACCACAATATGAAAACTTTAATATATTTTTATTTATTACAATTTATTCACTTTGTATGGCAGCTGTAGTCCGAACCTCATTCCCTCCCAATCCTGCCCTCCTTCCCTCTCTCACTACCTCCTCTCCTCCCATGTCCCTTCCCAAGTTCACTGATAGTGAAGGACCTCCTACCCTTCCATCTGACCCTAGCCTATCATGTCTCATCAGGACTGTCTTTCATAGTCTTCTGCTGTGGCCTTGTCAGGCTGTTCCCTCCTCAGGGGGAGGTGATCAAAGTGCATGCCACTGAGTTCATGTCAGAGACAGCCTTTGCTTCCCTTACTAGGAAGCCCATTTGGAGAAAGAGCTGCCACCTGTACAGACCGCCTCTGTGCAGGAGGTCCAGGTTATCCCCATGAAAGGTCCTTTGTTGGAGTATCAGTCTCAGAAAAGAACACTAGGCAGAGATTTTTTGTTCTGTTGTTCTTGTGGAGCTCCAGACACTTCCAAGTCTTTCTGTCTCCCCCTTTGTTCATAAGATTTCCTATACTCTGCCCAAAGGCTATAAGTCTCAGCATCCACTTTAATACCCTGCTTGGTAGCGTCTTTCAGAGGTCCTCTGTGGTAGGCTCCTGAATTGGTTCTTATTTTTACCGTCTTCAAATGTCTACCCCACTTGCTTTTCTGAATGAAGATGAAGCAGCTTACCCAGGGTCTTCCTTGTTGCTTAGCTTCTTAGGTGTACATATTTTAGTATGATTATCCTATATTATGTCTAATATCCACTTATAAGTGACTTTATACCATGTGTGTCTTTCTGCATCTGGGATAGCTCATTTAGGATGATCTTTTCTAGTTCCCACAATTTGCCTGCCAAATGGATGATTAGGAATAGTGCTACCTCAAGATCCAGCTATACCACTCCTATGTATATAATCAAAACTTGCTCACGTATACAACAAGGACATTTGCTCAACCATGTTAGTAGCAGCTTTATTCGTAATAGCCAGAATCTGGAAACAATCCAGATGTCCCTCAGTTGAGGAATGGATACAGAAATTGTGGTACATTTACACAATGGAATATTACTCAGCAATGAAATATGAACATTTTTTAAAGTGAGAATTAAAGCTCTCAAACAAAAAGCACAGAATAAGGAGGGCATATGGAACTGGAGAAGTACATAAAAGAATATAGAGGAGGAAATATAACTTTTAAAAAGACAAACTAAAACAACAACAGATAAAACCACCATCAAAATTAAATTTTAATCTATCTAAAAAAATATTTACCTGAAATCTCTATTTACCATGTGAACAGTATTTTAAATAATTTATTTTATACAGTTACTTGTATAAAGTTTTATTCTTTGAGCTTACAAAAATATATTTTTAAAGTACTATTAAATAACATATGTACCATTGTTAAACCACATCCAAATTTTCATGCTACACAATGACTACATAAGCTCCTTACACTGGGTTACACTGGGTGATGGGTATGAAGTAGTATATGGACTTATATAGAATATAGTATTGTTATCTCAGTACAAATATTGTCTCCCATTTTTAAGGATAATTTGAGTTGATTGTTATTATTGTAATTTCCCAAAAGCCTTTTAATTGAATGCATTATTACTATTATCACATAAAAATAATTTTCCATAGTACTTTAGTTTGAACATCTTGCCTAGGGTCCTTCTTCTTGTTTAACTTCTCTAAGAGTATAGATTTAGTATGTTTATCCTATATTATATGTCCATTTATAAGTGAGTATATACAATGTGTGTCTTTCTGCTTATCAGTTACCTCATTCAAGATGATAATTTCCAACCATTTGCCTGCAAATTTTATGATTTCCTTGTATTTAATTGCTATGTGGTATTCCATTGTGTAAATGTACC
>NW_026585830.1:0-4654 GCF_907164565.1 Psammomys obesus | reverse complement strand
CCACCATTCTGTTTCTATGCCAGTACCATGCAGTTTTTATAACTGTTACTTTATAGTACAGCTTGAGCTTCCTCTAATTCTTTACACATTTTATTTTTTCCATCCATTAACCTCTTCATAAGCATAGAGGCAAGGTAATCTTCTTGGATTTCACCTATGATAGGGTGTTCAGGGCTGCTTTCTCCTGTATAACTGTGTTCTGGAGATGCCATTTTGCTTTGGCTTTTGTTGGTTGTGCTTTTACGCTGGTCTCTACTCATCTAGCTGTCTCAGGTGTTGGCTGTTAATTTCTGCCACCTCCTGGATTCCTGGGGTGGGGAAAATCCCCTGGGCAGGAAGACGGTTGTTCCTGAAGGAGGCCTCCTCATGTTTTTGGTTATGGTCAAAGAAATGGCATTGTTTCTGAGGAGTTGCCACACCTCACATCAGGCTTATGGACCTGTGTGTTAACTGTGTTCCTTGATAGTCAGGGGGAGCTCTCCTCTCACCCAGAGAAGTCCTGGAGACAGCTCCCCAACTGCTGTGTTACTTGGTCTGAATTTAGTGGGCTACTGCTGCTGCTGCTCTTACCCTGTGTTTTCTAGGTGCAGCCCTCTTGAAGAAGCAGGGCGTCCTGCAATTTTTTTCAGTTTAGCTTAGTTAGGGTGACAGGTTGTGCCTTGGTGCAGTTTCTGGGGCTGATTCCGTGGATCCCAGGCCTTTGTATGTCTGAGGTTGGAGTTCTGTGCCCTGGTACCCAAATGGTAATCAGTGGAAGGTGAGCATAATACCCATGCGTGTTGCCAGAGGCTAGAGCCTGGAGCCTCCAGGAGCCCAGAAACTTTTCTGGAGCATGGTATCCTGAGGTCGTTCCTGATGTTTCATCTACTTCCTGACAGGGAGACCCAGTCTGTGGTGTTTTGGGGTCCATAATTTAGTCTAGGATGGTGTGGAGATCACGCAGTTGCAGGTGAGTGGCTCCACGCTGGCGACTGGGCACCTGCAGGAACCCGGGAACTCTTCCTGAGAACTTTTCGGAGGGGGTCCGTTGAAGCCCCTGAGGTCAGACTTGATGTTTCCTTCACTGTGGGGTTTCCTCCCAACAGAGAAACCCAGTATCTAATGCCCTGGGGCCTGCAGTTCTGTCTAGGATAGTGAGTCGGGCACACAGGCAGGTTTCTGGGCTGGCAGCTGAGCACCCACTGTACCCTGGGTCCTTTTCCAGGGATTGTCTGTGTGACCTGAGGTCATTCCAGATTGCTTCCTTCAACATGGGGTTTTCTCTCAATTGAAAATCTCAGTCTCTGGTGTTGTGGGCCCAAAGTTCAGTCTAGGATGGTGATCAGCGCATGCAGGTGTGTGGCTCTGGGCTGGCGACTGAGCACCTGCCGGGACCTAGCAACTCTTCCACGGTTTAGCTGGGTGACCTGAACCTGATTGCTTCCCATGCTGTGCGGTTTCCTCTCACCTGGGAATCACAATCACTGGTATTTTAGAACCCAGAGTTTGGTCTGTTGGTCGGTGTTCAGTCACTGCTGTCCTGCTCATCAGACACAATGTCCTCCTGGCACTGCTATCTTGGATTCCCCTAGCAATTGACTTAATTTCAAAGTTTGGCAAAGAACTGCATAAACATTTCTCAGAAGTCCCACGAAGGGCTAATCAGTACATGAAGCAACAATCAACATCACCAATCACTACCAGGAAGTGTGAATCAAAGCCACAATGAAATGTCACCTCACTACAGTATCAATGGTGACTACAGAAAGGACAAAAATCTATCAAGTGTTTACATGAATGCAGAGCAAAGAAAACCCTTGTGCTCTATTGATAGGAATGTAAATTAGAATGACCATTATGGAAAATAGTATGGAAGCTCAACAAAAATTAAAAAATAGAACTTTTACATGATCAATCATTGCTATTTCTGGGTATGTATCCAACTGAAAGGCAATCAGTATACCAAAAAATAGCTATACTCAATATTCATTTCAACATTATTCACAATATTCAAGATAGGAAATTCGGGTCTGGATAGATGGCCCAATGATTTCTTTCTCATCTATCTATCTATCTATCTATCTATCTATCTATCTATCTATCTATCTATCTATCTATATCTGTCTGTCTGTCTATCTATCTATCTAATCACTTTACAGCCTAATCCCAGACTCTTCATACCCGTACCTCCATTCTCTCCTTCTCTTCTTCTCAGAGAAGGGGAGGCCCTCACGGGGTACCAATTCACTCTACCACATCAAGTCTCAGCAAGTGCATCCTTTCCCACTGAGGCCAGACAAGGTACTCCAGTTAGGGTAAATAGATCCAAAGGCAGACAACAGAGTCAGAGACAGCCCCTACTCCCATTGTTGGGGGGCCAACATGTTGACCAAGCTGCACATCTGCTACATATATGTAGGTGGTCTAGGTCCAGCCCATGCATGCTCCTTAGTTGGTGGTTTAGTCTATATGAGCACCCATGGATGGCCCGGTGTTTACTAGCACTTGTTCTGTGAGAGGACCTGGCTTTGGTTCTCGACACTCACATGGAGACAACCATCAAGGTGAGGTTGTCCAATACCCTCTATGACCTTTCCTGGCATCAAGCAACTACATAGTGAGAATATATTCAGGCAAAACACACACACATACAATTTTTTTTAATTAAAAAAATATAAAATTCACCTAAAGTGTTCATAAGCTGTAAAAATTATGTGTATGCATACACACACCGTATAATGCCACTTAACATTTAGGAAGAAGAAATAACTGTTACTTGTGATAATATGAATGATCCTGATGGTGCATTATATTGACTGAATGAACTCATGTCATATAATGTATGATTTCACTTATACATGGGGTCTACAAATGCTGAATTCATTGAAGGAGTGAGTAGAGTGCTAGTGTATAAGGGCTGGGGGATGAAGAAAATGAGGAGATAAGTCAAACTCTATAATTTCAATTTTGTAGGATAAATACATCCTGTAGGTCTATTATATGGCATTATAACTGTGATCAATATTACTGTATTGAACAGGGTGTGGTGGTGCATGCCTTTAATCCCAGCACCTGGGGAGGCAGAGGCAGGTGGATCTCTGTGAGTTTGAGGCCAGCCTGTTCTGTAAAGTGAGTCCAGGCTAGCCAAGGCTACATGGAGAAACCCTGTCTGGGGAAAAAAACAAAAAATGTACTATATTGTTGCTGGGTGAATTTATTCACACCTATGGTTTTAGTACTTGGAAAGTGAAGGGAGCAAGATCAATAATTCATGGTCATCTCAGATACACAATAAATTTGAGTTATAAAATTGGGTTATAAAAGACTCTAAAAAGATAATACTGTATTATAGTTTGAAGTATTCTAATATCTTCTGTAGGGTTGGTTTGCTGTATAGATATTGCGTAAATTTAGTTTTGTCATGGAATATTTTGTTTTCTCCATCTATGTTGATTGAAAGCTTTGCAGGGTATAGTAGTCTGGGTTGACATTTGTGATCTCTTAGAGTCTCCATGATGCTTGCCCAGGCCCTTCTGGCTTTCATAGTTTCTGATGAGAAGTCTGGTGTGATTCTGATAGGTCTACCTTCATATGTTACTTGGCCTTTTCCCCTTGCTGCTTTTAATATCTTTTCTTTGTTCTGTAGATTTAGTGTTTTGACTATGATGTGACGTGATGTGTTTCTTTTCTGGTCTAGTCTATTTGGTACCAACTCAATTCTTTACAGACCTTGAAAAAAAAGATTCTCAGCTTCATATGGAGAAACAAAACACCCAGAATCTCCAAAACGATTCTGTACAACAACAGATCATCTGGAGGTATCTCCATTCCCGATCTCAAGCTGTACTACAGGGCAACAGTAATAAAAACTGCATGGTATTGGCATAGAAACAGAAAGGAGGATCAATGGAATCGCATAGAAGACCCAGAAATAAACCCACACACCTATGAATACTCAATATTTGACAAAGAAGCCAAATCCATTCAATGGAAAAAAAAGACAGCATCTTCAACAAATGGTGCTGGACCAACTGGATGTCTACATGCAGAAAAGTGAAAATAGATCCATATTTATCACCCTGCACAAAACTAAAGTCCAAGTGGATCAAGGACCTCAACATAAAACCAGATACTCTAAATCAGCTGGAAAAAAAAGTGGGAAACAGCCTAGAACTCATTGACACAGGAGACAACTTCCTGAACAGAACACCAACAGCACAGGCTCTAAGAGCAACAATCAATAAATGGGACCTCATGAAACTGAAAAGCTTCTGTAAAGCAAAAGACACTGTCATCAAAACAAAACGACAGCCTACAGATTGGGAAAGAATCTTCACCAACCCTTTATCTGACAGAGGGCTAATATCCAGTATATATAAAGAACTAAAGAAGCAGAAAAGCAACAAACCAAGTACTCCAATTAAAAAATGGGGAACAGAGCTAAACAGAGAATTCTCGAAAGAGGAACATTGAATGGCAGAGAAACACTTAAAGAAATGCTCAACCTCATTAGCCATTAGGGAAATGCAAATGCAAAAACGACCCTGAGATTTCACCTTGCACCCATCAGAATGGCCAAGATGAAAAACTCAAGTGATAGCATATGCTGGAGAGGTTGTGGAGAAAAGGGAACCCTCCTCCATTGCTGGTGGGAATGTAAACTGGTTCAACCACT
>NW_026585829.1:0-3147 GCF_907164565.1 Psammomys obesus | reverse complement strand
ACCCAAAAGAACAAAAACAACAAAAAAACCTAATGAAATTGTACAAAGTTAAAGGGCAAATTGTTTCTCTGTAAAGTTGCTTAAACACCATGTATGATTTTCATGGTTATAGCAATGTCTTACCCAGCTCTACTCTAGGATTTGGGAGAGTATACATACTGTGAAATGGAGAAAAAGAACCCAAGAGATACAGAGTCCTTTGTATCTGGGTTCTTGTGTCTGCTTAGCCACTGATGAAGAGTGCAGTCTTAGAAAGTCAATTTCCTCACATGTGAAATGAGAATGTCTACTAGCCTCTTGTCGCTTGCTCCAAGAATATGCTAATTTCAATGAAGAACCTAGCAATGTGCTTGCTACATACATAGCCACACTAGCAATGCTTGTTCCCTTTCACATCTCATGTCGAAGTTCTCTTCTGCTCACATTTCATCCTTGTGAACAGGGTCAAAATGTCATTTCAACCCATCCCTCCTTGGGAGATTACTGCATTAGCATCAAGGAAAGTATCCTGAAGCTTTAGGTTGGAATAACAAATACAAGAATCTTTGCTGTAAAAGTCATTAAAACTTATCTGCAGAGGGAAAGACACAAAAGGAGATGAAAAATTAGGGCAGAAGGAAAGCCTCAGAGAAGCACACCTCATTTATAACAGAAGCATTTTGCAGGTGGCAACACCCCCACAAATGACTAATCTTCAAAAAGAAATTTGATTCCTTCAACTACAAGGTAAAGAAGTTGAACGCAGGCGGCTGTGGTGATAAATCTTCATATCAGAGTGTGGTTACGAACTTGGAAAATCTCCAGTTACCTATGCTAGTGGATCATGCACATTTGTTTCTATGTGTTTGAATATCTTTTCCTTTATTTATACAGAGCTGATTTGTAATAAAGCTGCCATTAAACTCTAGTGTCAGGAAGCCACCAATGAGAACTCATTTTTTAGTATACATAATAATAACACAGATGCCAATTCACTGCATGTAATTTGCTCTTCTGTGCACAAATATTAAAATAATATTTCTACTTGAAGTCCTTAAAATATTATTGCCTTTCTCCCAGCCACAGAAAACTAAATTAGGGAGAGGACTTTTTGATTTTATGTAGAAAAAAAATTTTAAAATTGATATTTGTCCAAAATGTATTGTTTATAGATAGACCTCACATATATAATTAAGTTCAAAAGAATCCATAGCTCAAGCACAGTGATGGAAAATCTTGTGGTAATTTAAAAATTGATGGCTTTAGCCTCAAGTTAAGTTTCTGCTTTCACATACAAAAGAACATTTCCCTTCTCTGCAATTGAGTTGATTAATACAAAGGGGATTTTGGGTTGGGGCAAGAGTGTGGGAGAAAAGAAAGGAAGAATACCTTAGTGGGAGGAGAATAGAGAGTTGTTATACTTAGCTAACAAAAGGAATGTTCACTTTCATCTTGTATGCTTAGTGAGAATTTCCAGAAATTCAAACACTAACCATGGCAGAAGAATTTAGATCTGAACTTCTAGGACAAAATTTTGCTACAGGAAAGTTTTTTAACTCATTCATTCTTGATGAGTACATAGCTAAATCTTTCAATAATACCATGATGAATTGAATGAAGAACTGTGCTCATTAGTTTTTCTAAGGGATTGGTTACTGGGAGATTGACCATGCTCCCATGAGCATATAGACAAACTGGACTTCTCCTCCTCTTCCTCCTCCTCCTTTTCTTTTTCTTCCTCCTCCTTCTTCATCTTCATCTTTCTCCTCCTCTTTCCTTCCTCCTCCTCCCCTTGTTTCCTTCCTCCTCCTTTTCTTCTTTTTTTCTTCTTACTCTTCCTCCTCTTCCTCCCCCTCCTTCTCTTCCACTTCCTCTCTTCTTCCACTTCCTCCTCCTCCATCTCCTCCTCCTCTGCCTCCTCTTCTTCTCCCTTTTTAAAAAAAGGTCACAAGGGTAGAAGGTGGACCTGGGAGGACTGAAAAGTGAGTGTGATTGAGGTACATGATATGAAATTCCCAAATAATCAATTAAAATTTTATCTTAGGGAAAAAAACAATTGTGTTCATGCCTCATATGATAATAGAGACTCAATCCCAGAACTTGGAGGTAGTGGCAGGCAGACAGATGTCTGTGAGCTCAAGGCTGGTATGGTCTACAAAGTAACTTTGAGGCTACCCAGGACTGCATGGTAAGACACTAACAACACCCTCCAAAAAACTATATTCAATATACCATTATTTATACCATATTTGACCAAAAAATGTATCTGAAGTGCTATGTCCCGATGATTTTACATACATTCTGAAATAAATATAATAGTAAAGCTGATAGATCCATTGCATCATATATTTACCTTTTAACTGTGGTGATGCTATTTAAGGTATATAGGCTTAGAATACTTCTTTTTTTTTAATTTTTTATTTAACTTTTATTAATTACACTTTATTCATTTTGTATCCCCCCATAAGCCCCTCCCTCCTCCCCTCCCCATCCTACCCAACCTCCCCTTTCTGCATGCATGCCCCTCCCCAAGTCCACTGATAGGGGAGGTCCTCCTCTCCTTCTTTCTTTTTTTTTTTTTTATTATTTTTTTCTTTTTAGTTACATTTTGTTAACTCTGTGTCCCAGCTGTATCCCGCTCCCTCATTCCCTCCCCAACCCCACACTCCCTCCCTGGTCTCCTCCCTGCCCCTTTCCAAGTCCACTGATAGGGGAGGACCTCCTCCCCTTTCATCTGACCCTGTTTTATCAGGTATCTTCAGGGCTGGCTGCAAAGTCCTCCTCTGTGGCCTAACAGACTGCTCCTCCCCTGGGGGGGGGGTCAAACAGCCTGCCCTTGAGATCCTGTTAGAAATAGTCCGTGTTCCCCTTACTTTGGAAAACTACTTGGTTACTGAGCCTCCACGGGCCACATCCGAGCAGAAGTTCTAGGTTATATCCATAGATGGTCCTTGGTTGAGTGTCAGTCTCAGAAAAGACCCTGTGCCCAGATATGTTTGGTCCTTGTAGAGCTCCTATCCTTTCCACATCATACTAACTTCCCTTCTTTCATACGATTCCCTGCACTCTGCCAAGGGTTTGGTTATGAGTCTTAGTGTCTGCTTTGAAACACTGCTAGGTAGAGTCTTTCAGATGCCTTTTGTGGTAGACTCCTGTCATAAGTTCAAT
>NW_026585828.1:0-4192 GCF_907164565.1 Psammomys obesus | reverse complement strand
TGGAAGTCAATCTGGCGCTTTCTCAGACAACTAGGAGTAGTGCTACCTCAAGACCCAGCTATACCACTCCTAGGTATATACCCAAAATTTGCTCAAGTACACAACAAGGACATTTGTTCAACCATGTTCATAGCAGCTTTATTTGTAATAGCCAGAACTTGGAAACAACCCTGATGTCCATCAACGGAGGAATGGATACAGAAATTGTGGTATTTTTACACAATGGAATACTACTCAGCAATCAAAAAGGAGGAAATCATGAAATTTGCAGGCAAGTGGTGGGATCTAGAAAAGATCATTCTGAGTGAAGTATCCCAGAAGGAGAAAGACAAACTTGGTATATACTCGCTTATATAGACCTACAAGATATGATAAATATAATGAAATCTACACACCTAAAGAAGATAATCAAGAAAGTGGACACAGGCGAAGGTGATTAATCCTCATTTAGAAAGACAAATGGGATGTGCATTGAACTTATGACAGGAGTCTACCACAAAAGGCATCTGAAAGACTCTACCTAGCAGTGTTTCAAAGCAGACACTAAGACTCATAACCAAACCCTCGGCAGAGTGCAGGGAATCATATGAAAGAAGGGAAGTTAGTATGATATGGAAAGGATAGGAGCTCTACAAGGACCAAATATATCTGGGCACAGGGTCTTTTCTGAGACTGACACTCAACCAAGGACCATCTATGGATATAACCTAGAACTCCTGCTCGGATGTGGCCGGTGGTAGCTCAGTAACCAAGTAGTTTTTCAAAGTAAGTGGAACACGGACTATTTCTAACAGGATCTCAAGGGCAGGCTGTTTGACCCCCCCCCCCCCCCCCCCCGGGGAGGAGCAGTCTGTTAGGCCACAGAGGAGGACTTTGCAGCCAGCCCTGAAGATACCTGATAAACCAGGGTCAGATGAAAGGGGAGGAGGTCCTCCCCTATCAGTGGACTCGGAAAGGGGCAGGGAGGAGACCAGGGAGGGAGTGTGGGGTTGGGGAGGGAATGAGGGAGGGGGATACAGCTGGGACACAGAGTTAACAAAATGTAACTTAAAAGAAAAAAATAATAAAAAATAATAAAAAAAAGAAAGAAAGAAGTTAGAATTGTGAAATTTGTTCTTTTCCTTTGCCAAAGATGTTCAGCATGATGATATTGTTTGAAGCTTCGTGATGGCTTTCAATTAGCTTAATGACCATGAATGTAATGAGCCAGAGTACTATATGTTCCTCTGTTGCAAAGTGATAATTGTAGAGGAATTTTAATTCAGCAACATGGCTGCTCTGGCAAGAAATCATACCCAAAGATCTTCTAGGTCTATGTGATCCACCTGGAATAATAATAATAAAAAATTCTGTGGATTACAGAATGATCTGCTGGGAATACAAACATGACCTTACTACACACCTTAATTCAAAGCAAAGAAGTAAAGGTTAATTTATTAGAAGGAAGCAGCCATGTTTGAACGTGAGATCTAATTGAGGGACAGACATAGGGATGAATCAGAGAAAGACTTCACAGTATGAGTCAGAGATAGGATATGCACAACTCTCATGAGAAGAGTACAGGAAAGAGAGGCTGCATAAGAACAATGCAGGGAGAGAAATTAAGCGTTTTTACATAGAATTTCTTAACAAGACACTTTTACAAGGACAGGTTTCAGAGAGAATAAGCTAGACACAGATGAAAATAGATGAGCTAGAGAATGAGAAGGAGTGAGAAGATTAAAACATATTGTTAGAATTAGTTTGAGGTCAGGAAGACAATTCAGTTGGAAGCCAAGAGAAGCCAGTTTTAATCAGTCAGCTTGGAGAGGAATTTAGGCCAGAATAACTGAGTTGAACAATTCAGCAAGAGTCCAGAAAGAGCTAGAAAAGAACGGCTCTCCTATTTTCCCTTTATCTGAGGAAACAAAAACATGATATGCAGGTAATATTTAGTAGGCTAAATGTATTATGTTTATCTTAGGTTTAAGATAGTTTCAGTGCTTGAATGGTGTATCCGAAAATAACTCTGAGGCAGTCCTAATGAGACTTGATAGGGTGGGGTCAAGTGACAAAGGAGGAGTTCTCCTCTCTTAGGTATAGGGGAGAGGGGAAAATAGGGTGTGATGGTGGGACTGGGAAAAGATGGAGGCAGGGGGTTACAAGAGGAATGTAATGTAAATAAATTATAAAAAATAATTTTAAATTAAGAAAAGAAAATAACTATCTTGTTTCAAAGAACATCAATATTAACATTATTAACTTACTATTTAACTTCTCTCCTGCATTTTTTCATAAAATGCAGTAGCATTTTGTTCAAGAACATCCTGACTGAATATTTGTGGTAATTTTTATCTGTCCCACAATATGTAAATGTTGAGCTGTTTTTCCTATATGGGAGTTTTAATCTTTAGCTCTCAGTTTCAATAATAACTAGTATATGTTGCAAAATTGCATTCTTTGAGGTTCTTGTTGATTCTGAGGGACACTTTCAGATTGGGCAAGTGTTGTAATTATGTTCCTTTAATATACTCTTCCATTTAATAAACTATTTCACTCTTACTTTTTCAGAAAGCTTACTAAAATAATATTTTTATTAAATCCTTTAGAGTTTCATGCAGTATATTTTGATCATATTTGCCTGCCTTTCTCCAACTCCTACACTATTTTTCCATCTCTCTTCCCACTGTCTTTGTGTTCTCTTTCCTTCACGCTTTGTGTTATCTCATTCTTTTCCTATCTCTTTTTCTAAATTTTATTTTATTTTATTAATTACACTTTATTCACTTTGTATCCCCCTCATAAGCCCTTCCCCCCTCCCCTCCCGTTCCCACCCTCCCTTCCCCTTCTTCACCCATATCCCTCCCCAAGTCTTCTGATAGGGGAGGTCCTCCATCCTTCCTTCTGATCTTAGTCTATCAGATCTCATCAGGAGTGGCTGCATTGTCATCTTCTGTGGCCTGGTAAGGCTGCTCTCCCCTCAGGGGGAGGTAATCAAAGAGCAGGCCAGATTATGTCAAAGGCAGTCCTTCTTCCCATTACTATATAACCCATTTGGACACTAAACTGCATGAGCTACATCTGTGCATGGGTTCTAGGTTATCTCCATGCATCGTACTTGGTTGGAAGATGAGTCTCTGGGAAGACCCCTGTGTTCAAATTATCTGGTTCTGTTGCTCTCCTTGTGGGGTTCCTGTACTCTCCAGATCTTACTATTTCCCACTTTTTACATAAGATTCCAAGCACATTGTCCAACAGTTGGCCATAAATCTCAGCATCTGCTTTGATAGTCTGCAGGGCACAGCCTTTCAGAGGCCCTCTGTGGCAGGTTCTTAGGTTGTTTCCTGTTTTCTTCTTCTTCTGATGTCCATCCTCTTTGCCTTTCAGGATGGGGATTGAGCGTTTTAGTCAGGGTCCTCTCTCTTGATTAATTTCTTTAGATGTACAGATATTAGTAAGTTTATCCTATATTACATGTCTATATGAGTGAGTATATACCATGTGTGTCTTTCTGTTTCTGGGACAACTCACTTAGGATGATCCTTTCCAGGTCCCACCATTTACCTGCAAATTTCATGATTTCTTTATTTTTCATTGATGAGTATTACTCCATTGTGTAGATGTACCACAATTTCTGCATCCATTCCTCAGTTGAGGGGCATCTGGGTTGTTTCCAGCTTCTGGATATTACAAGTAAAGCTGCTACAAACATGGTTAAGCAAAAGTCCTTATTGTGTACTTAAGCCTCTTTTAGATATATGTCAAGCAGTGGTATGGCTGGATCTTGAGGAAGCGCTATTCCTAGTTGTCTGAGAAGGTGCCAGATTGATTTCCAGAGTGCTTGTACAAGTTTACATTCCCACCAGCAGTGGAGGAGGGTTCCCCTTTCTCCACACCCTCTCCAGCATGTGTTCTCACTTGAATTTTTCATCTTGGCCATCCTGACGTTGTAAGCTGAAATCTCAAGGTCACTTTGATTTGCATTTCCATAATGGCTAATGAGGTTGAGCATTTATTTAAGAGTTTCTCTGCCATTCAATATTCCTCTACAGAGAGTTCTCTGGTTAGCTCTGTTCCCCATTTTTTGATTAGATTACTTGGTTTGATGCTTTTCAGCTTCCTTAGTTCTTTGTGTATACTGAATATTATTCCTATGTCAGATAATGGGTTGTTGAAGATTCTTTCCCAATCTGTAGGCAGTTTTTTTTTTTTT
>NW_026585827.1:0-2121 GCF_907164565.1 Psammomys obesus | reverse complement strand
TTTATTCATTTTGTATCCCCCCATAAGCCCCTCCCTTCTCCCCTCCGGATCCCATCCATCCTCCCCTTTCTGCATGCATGCCCCTCCCCAAGTCCACTGATAGGGGTGGTCTTCCTCTCCTTTCTGATCTTAGACTATCAGTTCTCATTAGAAGTAGCTGCATTGTCATCTTCTGTGGCCTGGTAAGTCTGCTCTCCCCTCAGGGGGAGGTGATCAAAGAGCAGGCCAATCAGATTATGTCAGATGCAGTCCCTCTTCCCATTACTAGGTAACCCACTTGGACACTGAACTGTCATGGGCTACATCTGTGCAGGGGTTCTAGGGTATCTCCATGAATAGTCCTTGGTTGGAGTATGAGTTTCCTGGACGTTCCCTGTGTTCAAATTTTCTTCTTCTGTTGCTCTCCTTGTGGAGTTCCTGTCCTCTCCAGCTCTTGCTATTTCCCGCTTCTTACATAAAATTCCATTCACTTTGTCCAACAGTTGGCCATCAGGCACAGCATCTGCTTTGATAGTCTGCAGGGCAGAGGATTTCAGAGGCCCTCTGTGGCAGTTTCCTAGGTTGTTTCCTGTTTTCTTCTTCTGGCTTTCAGAGGCCCTCTGTAGCAGGTTCCTAGGTTGTTTCCTGTTTTCTTCTTCTTCAGATTTCCATCCTCTTTGCCTTTCAGGATGGGGATTGAACATTTTAATTAGCGTCCTCTCTTTTGTTTAGTTTGTTTAGATGTTCCGATTTTAGTGGGTTTATCCTATTTTGTATGTTTATATGAGTGAGTATATACCATGTGTATCTTTTTGCTTCTGGGACAACTCACTCAGGATGATCCTTTCCAGGTCGCACCATTTACCTGCAAATTTCATGATTTCCTTATTTTTCATTGCTGAGTAATACTCCATTGTATAGATATACCACAGTTTCTGCATCCATTCTTCAGTTGTGGGGCATCTGGGCTGTTTCCAGCTTCTGGCTATTACAAATAAAGCTGCTAAAAACATGGTTGAGCAAATGTCCTTTTTGTGTACTTGAGCCTCTTTTGGATATATGCCTAGGAGTGGTATGGCTGGGTCTTGAGGAAGCGCTATTCCTAGTTGTCTGAAAAAGTACCAGATTGATTTCCAGAGTGGTTGTACAAGTTTACATTCCACCAGCAGTGGAGAAGGGTTCCCCTTTCTCCACAACCTCTCCAGCATGTGTTGTCCCTTGAGTTTTTGATCTTGGCCATTCTGATGTGTGTAAGGTGAAATCTCAGGGTTGTTTTGATTTGCATTTCCCTAATGGCTAATCAGGTTGAGCATTTCTTTAAATGCTTCTCTGCTATTCAATATTCCTCGACAGAGAGTTCTCTGTTTAGCTCTGTTCCCCATTTTTAAAGTAGATTATTTGGTTTGCTGCTTTTCAGTTTCTTTAGTTTGTGGCTATTGGGAAGGGTGTTGTTTCCCTAATTTCTTTCTCAGCCCTTTTGTGTTTTGTATACAGGAGTGCTACTGATTTTTTTGAGTTAATTTTGTATCCGGCCACTTTGCTGAAGGTGTTTATCAGCTGTAGGAATTCCCTGGTAGAGTTTTTGGGATCACTCATGTATACTATCATATCATCTTCAAATAGTGATAATTTGACTTCTTCCTTTCCAATTTGTATCCCCTTGATTTCCTTCAACTGTCTTTTTGCTCTAGAAAGGACTTCCAGAACTATGTTGAAGAGATATGGAGAGAGTGGGCAGCCTTGTCTTGTCCCTGATGTCAGTGGGATTACTTTAAGTTTCTCTCCATTCAGTTTGATGTTGGCTATGGGCTTGCTGTATATTGCCTTTATTATGTTTTGATATGTGCCTTGTATCCCTGATCTCTCCAATACTTTAAACATGAATGGATGTTGGTTTTTGTCAAATGCTTTTTCAGCATCAAGGGAGATTATCATGTGTTTTTTTTTCTTTCAGTTTGTTTATATGATGGATCACATTGATGGATTTCCATATATTGAAATACCCCTGTATACCTGGGAAGAAGCGTACTTGGTCATGGTGGATGATATCTTTGATGTGTTCTTGTATTCGGTTTGCGAGATTTTGTTGAGTATTTTTGCATCAATGTTCATAAGAGAGATAGGTCTGAAGTTCTCTTTTTT
>NW_026585826.1:0-1447 GCF_907164565.1 Psammomys obesus | reverse complement strand
AGAAGTCTAACAAAAACATAAGTGATAAGCCTCACCAACACAGTCCAAAACATAAAAAGACATTCTCATGACTAGATAAAATGCTATTCCTTAATTTATCATCCATCAGACTCTCTGTTTCTTGATTTTTACTGAGCTCTTTAATCTATTTTGGTGAGTTTTGTGCAGAGTGATACATAAGCATCTTTTGAATTATTTTATGTGCATACTTCTAGTTTGACCACAACAATGTGTTGAAGATGCTGTCTTTTTTTTTCCAGTGTTTATTTCAAGATTTCTTATTTTAAAAATATCAAGTGTCCATAAGTATTTGGATTTCTGCCTGGGTCTTTGATCTCATCATCAACCAAAGTGTTTGATACTCTGCCAATACCATCCTGTTACTTACTACTATAGTTTTTTGTTCAATTTAAGCTTTGGATGGGTGATCCCTCTAGCAGTTCTTATTTAGGATTGTTTTACCTGTCATGGTTTGTTTGTGCTTCTATTTGAAGGTGAAAATTGTCCTGTCAACATCTAGAAAGAACTGTCTGGAATTTTGATGAGGATTGCACTGAATGTTGATGTTGATTGTTTTTCTTAAGATGGAGAGTTTTACTCTATTCATCTTATTTATGAGCAGTGGAGAGCTTCCTTGCCCTTGCCCAGGCATAAAATAAACAGTCTTCAGTAATACAGCAGAAAACTGAAAATCTTCTGCATAACAATGGACTGCCATTATTCTGAAAATGTAGCAGTGTACAGAAAGCTAAAATATTTTTACCAACTACCCACCCAAATAAAGGCTAATATTCAAATGCATACATAAATCAAAGGAAAAAATAGATATCAAGAAAATATACAATCCAAATAAAACACCTACAATTCTAAATAAAAAATTTTTATTTTTATTAATTACAGTATATTCACTTTGGTTCCCAGCTGTAGACTCCTCCTCCAGCCCTCCCAATCCCACCCTTCCTCCTTCTTCTTCTCCTATACCCTTCCCCAGTCCAATAATAGGGTAGGAGCCCCTCCCCTTCAATCTGACCCTAGTCTATCACGTCTCATCAGGACTGACTTCTTTGTATTCCTCTCTTGGGTGGTAAGGCTGCTACCCCCTCAGGTGGAGGTGATCAAAGGACCAGCCCATGAGTTCATGTCAGGTCACTATTTGCAGATGTTATGATAGCATACATGAGTGACCCAAAAAATTTTATCAGGGAACTCCTACAGCTTATAAACTCCTTCAGCCAAGTGGCTGGATACAAAATTAACTCACAAAAATATAGTAACACTCTTGTATGCAAAAGACAAAAGGGCTGAGAAAGAAATTAGGGAAACAACACCCTTCATAACAGTCACAAAGGACATAAAGTACCTTGGTGTAACTCTAACCAAGCAAGTCGAAGACTTGCATGAAAAAAAAAAAGTTCAGTCTCTGAAGAAAGAAATAGAACAATATCAG
>NW_026585825.1:0-3671 GCF_907164565.1 Psammomys obesus | reverse complement strand
GAAATACACACATTGACACAATCTGATTTCTGGAATTACCACAAAATTACTTCTCTCAAAGAAAAAGTAAAATCAGAAAAGTTCCAATCACAAAATATCCAAGAAATAAAGGATGCTATGAAAAGACAAAATCTAAGAATAATAGGAATTGATGAAAAAGAAGACTCCAGGCTCCAAGGTCCAGAAAATATTTTCAAGAAAATCATAGAAGAAAATTTTCCCAACTTAAAGAAAGAGATGTCCATAAGTATACAAGAGGCCTACAGAACACCAAATAGACTCGACCAGAAAAGAAACACATCACGTCACATCATAGTCAAAACACTAAATCTACAGAACAAAGAAAAGATATTAAAAGCAGCAAGGGAAAAAGGCCAAGTAACATATGAAGGTAGACCTATCAGAATTACATCAGACTTCTCATCAGAAACTATGAAAGCCAGAAGGGCCTGGGCAAGCATCATGGAGACTCTAAGAGATCACAAATGTCAACCCAGACTACTATACCCTGCAAAGCTTTCAATCAACATAGATGGAGAAAACAAAATATTCCATGACAAAACTAAATTTACGCAATATCTATACAGCAAACCAACCCTACAGAAGATACTAGAAGGAAAAGTCCAATCCAACAAAAACAAATTCACCCAAGAAAACAGGGCATATAGATCATATCCCAACAAAAATGAAAAGAAAACAATCAATGAAACAGGGTAAGATCATCGACTCCATTACAAAAGGAACTAACATGCATTGGTCAATATTATCTATCAATATTAATGGACTCAACTCACCAATAAAAAGACACAGGCTAACAGAATGGTTGTGGAAACAGGACCCAACATTCTGTTGCATCCAAGAAACACACCTATGCAACAAAGATAAACACTACCTCAGAGTAAAGGGCTGGAAAAATGTTTTTGAAGCAAATGGTTCCAGAAAACAAGCTGGAGTAGCCATCCTAATATCTAATAAAATAGACTTTCATCCGAAGTTAATTAAAAAAGATAAGGAGGGCCACTATATTCTCATCAAAGGAAAAATCCAACAAGAGGACATCACAATTTTGAATATCTATGCCCCAAATACAAGAGCACCTACATTCGTAAATGAAACAATATTAAAGCTTAAATCATACATTGATCCTAATACCTTAATAGTGGGAGACTTCAACACCCCACTCTCATCAAGGGACAGATCAACCAGACAGAAACCAAATAGGGAAATAAAAGTACTCACAGAATCCCTAAATCAAATGGACCTAATAGACGTCTACAGATCTTTTCACCCAAACTCAAAAGAGTACACCTTTTCAGCACAGCATGGAACCTTCTCCAAATTAGACCATATAGTTGGTCACAAAGCAAGCCTCAACAGATACAAAAGGATTGAAATAATCCCTTGTATACTATCTGACCACCATGGACTAAAGCTGGACATCAACAACAACAGAAACAACAAAAAGCCGACACGCACATGGAAACTGAACAACTTACTAACCAATGACAGCTGGGTTAAAGAAGAAATAAAGAAAGAAATTAAAGACTTTCTAGAATTCAATGAAAATGAAGGCACAACATACCCAAATTTATGGGACACATTGAAAGCAGTACTCAGAGGAAAATTTATAGCACTAAGTGCCTACAAGAAGAAATCCGTAACATCACATACAAACAACTTAATGGCTCAAATGAAAAATCTAGAAAAAAAAGAAGCAGATACACCCACGAGGAGCAGACGGCTGGAAATAATCAAACTAAGGGCAGAAATCAATCAATTAGAAACAAATAAAACTGTTCAAAGAATCAATGAAACAAAAAGTTGGTTCTTTGAGAAAATCAACAAGATAGACAAACCCTTAGCCAAACTAACTAAAAAGCAGAGAGAAACTATCCAAATCAGCAAAATTAGAAAGGAAAATGGGGACATAACTACAGACACTGAGGAAATCCAAACGATTATTAGGTCATACTACAAAAGCCTATATGCCACAAAATTTGAAAATCTAAATGAAATGGATAACTTTCTTGACAGATTCCATCTACCAAAATTAAGTCAATATCAGGTAGAAAGACTGAATAGCCCTATATCTCCCAAGGAAATTGAAGCAGTCATTAACAGTCTCCCCTCCAAAAAAAGCCCTGGACCAGATGGCTTCAGCGCAGAATTCTACAAGACCTTCAAAGAAGTACTAACACCAATTCTCCTCAAACTATTCCACAAAATAGAAATAGAAGGAACACTACCAAACTCATTCTATGAAGCCATAGTCACCTTGATACCTAAAACACACAAAGATCCAACAAAAAAAGAGAACTTCAGACCTATCTCTCTTATGAACATTGATGCAAAAATACTCAATAAAATACTTGCAAACCGAATCCAAGAACACATCAAAGATATCATCCACCATGACCAAGTAGGCTTCATCCCAGGAATGCAAGGGTGGTTCAACATACGGAAATCCATCAATGTAATCCACCACATAAACAAAATGAAGGAGAAAAACCACATGAACATCTCCTTAGATGCTGAAAAAACATTTGACAAAGTCCAACACCCATTTATGTTTAAAGTCTTGGAGAGATCAGGGATACAAGGCACATACCTAAAGATAGTAAAGGCAATATACAGAAAGCCTATAGCCAACATCAAACTCAATGGAGAGAAACTTAAATCAATCCCACTGAAATCATGGACAAGACAAGGCTGCCCACTCTCTCCCTACCTCTTCAACATAGTACTTGAAGTCCTAGCCAGAGCAATAAGACATCTAAAGGAGATCAAGGGGATACAAATCGGAAAGGAAGAGGTCAAAGTGTCACTATTTGCAGATGATATGATAGTATACATGAGCGACCCCAAAGATTCAACCAGTGAACTCCTTCAGCTGATAAACACCTTCAGCAAAGTGGCAGGGTACAAAATCAACTCAAAAAAATCAGAAGCCCTCTTGTATACCAAAGATAAAAAGGCTGAGAAAGAAATTAGGGAAACAACAGCCTTCACAATAGCCACTAATAACATAAAGTACCTTGGTGTGACTCTAACCAAGCAAGTAAAAGACCTGTTTGAGAAAAACTTCAAGTCTTTGAAGAAAGAAATTGAAGAAGATCTCAGAGGATGGAAAGATCTCACGTGCTCATGGATTGCTAGCATTAACATTGTGAAAATGGCCATCCTGCCAAAAGGAATCTACAGATTCAATGCAATTCCCATCAAAATACCAACTCAATTCTTTACAGACCTTGAAAAGAAGATTCTCAGCTTCATATGGAGAAACAAAAAACCCAGAATCTCCAAAACAAGCCTGTACAAAAACAGATCATCTGGCGGTATCTCCATATCCGATCTCAAGTTGTACTACAGAGCAATAGTAATAAAACTGGTATTGGCATAAAAACAGAAAGGAGGATCAACGGAACCATATAGAAGACCCAGAAATAAACCCATACACCTATGAATACTCGATTTTTAACAAAGAAGCCAAAACCATTCAATGGAAAAAAGACAGCATCTTCAACAAATGGTGCTGATCCAACTGGATGTCCACATGCAGAAAAATGAAAATAGATCTATATTTATCACCGTGCACAAAACTAAAGTCCAAGTGGATCAAAGACTTCAACATAAAACCAGATACTCTAAATCTCTTAGAAGAAAAAGTGGGG
>NW_026585824.1:0-1446 GCF_907164565.1 Psammomys obesus | reverse complement strand
GCCTAACAGTACTGCTCCTCCCTTGGGAGGTGGGGAGGTCAAAGAGCCAGTCACTGAGTTCCTGTTAGAAATAGTCCTTGTTCCCCTTACTATGGGAAACTAATTGATTACTGAGCTATCACGGGTCACATCCGAGCAGAGGTTCTAGGTTTTATCCTCTCATGGTCTTTGGTTGAGTGTCCATCTCAGAAAAGACCCTGTGCCCAGATATGTTTGTTCCTTGTGGAACTCCTATCCTTTCCATATCCAACTCCACTTCCTTCACATGATTCCCTACACTCTGCCGAGTGTTTGGTTATGAGTCTTAAAATCTACTTTGGAACACTGCTAGGTAGAGTCTTTCAGATGCCTTCTGCGGTAGACTCCTGTCATATGTTCAATGCATATCCCATGTGTCTTTCTAAATGAGGATTGATCATCATACCCCGTGTCCCCTTTCTTGATTATCTTCTTTAGATGTGTAGATTTCATTATGTTTATCATATCTTTTAGGTCTATATAAGCCAGTATATTCCAAGTTTGTCTTTCTCCTTCTGGGATACTTCACTTAGAATGATCTTTTCTAGATCTCACCATTTGCCTGCAAATTTCATGATTTCCTCTTTTTTGATTGCTGAGTAGTATTCCATTGTGCAAAAATACCACAATTTCTGTACCCATTCCTCCACTGATGGACATCTGGGTTGTTTCCAGGTTCTGGCTATTACAAATAAAGCTGCCTCAAACATGGTTGAGCAAATGTCCTTATTGTGTACTTGAGCAAATTTTGGGTATATGCCTAAGAGTGGTATAGCTGCGTCTTGAGGAAGCACTATTCCTAGTTGTCTGAGAAAGTGACAGATTGACTTCCAAAGTGGTTGTACCAGTTTACATTCCCACCAGCAATGGAGGAGGGTTCCCCTTTCTCCACAACCTCTCCAGCATGTGTTGTCCCTTGAGTTTTTCATTTTGGCCATTCTGATGGGTGTAAGGTGATATCTCAGGGTCGTTTTGATTTGCATTTCCCTGATGGCTAATGAGGATGAGCATTTCTTTAAGTGTTTCTCTGCCATTCTATATTCCTCTACAGAGAATTCTCTGTTTAGCTCTGCTCCCCATTTTTTAATTGGGTTACTTGGTTTGTTGCTTTTCAGGTTCTTTAGTTCTTTGTATATACTTGATATTTGTCCTCTGTCAGATAAAGGGTTGGTGAATATTCTTTCCCAATCTGTGGGCCATCGTTTTGTTTTGATGACGGTGTCCTTTGCTTTACAGAAGCTTTTCAGTTTCATGAGGTTCCATTTATTGATTGTTGCTCTTAAAGCTTGTGCTGTTGGAGTTCTGTTCAGGAAGTTGTTTCCTGTGCCAATGAGTTCTAGGCTGTTCCCCACTTTTTTTCTAACAGATTTAGTGTATCTGATTTTATGTTGAGGTCTTTGATCCACTTAGACTTTAGTTTTGTGCAGG
>NW_026585823.1:0-2389 GCF_907164565.1 Psammomys obesus | reverse complement strand
TCCTTATTTAATTTTTACAATGCCAAAACATTGTAATATTAATATATACATTGAAATAAAGTTAATACAGTGTGTAAGTTGAAAGATTTTGCAGTTTCTTCCATACATGCTTGCAAAGCACCAGATCTGTAAGAAAACATTATTAGAAGAGGAAGAAGAAGAAGAAGGAGGAGGAGGAGGAGGAGGAGGAGGAGGAGGAGGAGGAGGAGAAGGAGAAGGAGAAGGAGAAGGAGAAGGAGAAGGAGAAGGAGAAGGAGAAGGAGAAGGAGAAGAAAAATCAACTTACTCGTTGGTCCAGTACAATAGTCCTGCCAGGAGTGGGCTCCTGATCTAAAATGAAATTCTGTCCTCAGTCTCTAACTTGTCAGGCCTTCCACTAGAGTTTTGGCTCACCAAGTCTCTAAAGCATTATGGGACAAATCCTTGGCAAAAACACTATTGCATCTTCCCAGGTGCAGGCCAGGCCAGGCTTTGTTGTAGTTGCTAGGGTTCACAGCCGGGTAACTATTTTTTTCCTTTTCTTCTCTGGTGTGTGAGAGGTCTCAATGTGAAACACACCAGTGGGGCTGAAGCTTCTGCTTGGTTCCAGCTTGATTTCTCCATGTTCTATGACTCCAGTATGTGATACCATATTTTGTTCAATGCTAGGGTCTTACCATCAAGCTCTGGAGAGTAACCAAGGGCCAGGTCAACAGCTTGTCGTATGTGGGGGTGTGTAGGAACCCAATAACCATTAACTTGAAAAGAGGCAACCTATACTTGATAAAATGTTTTTATTTGATTGCCTACAATTCCTAGGAGAGGCGTTGTCTCCATAATAGGGTAACTACATTTAAACTCATTTTCTATATGTATTTGCATATATATTAGGAAGCTTCTATGGTAGTAGGTTTACACACACACACACACACACACACACACACTCCACACTACTGAATACACTCCGGCCACCCATTTCTACCCCATTTAAGACTTCCTGCTTCTTTATCTCCCTTCAATCACCTGCACTTTTATCCCCTCCCTTGAAAACCCCCTGAGAGCCCTTTATTAGTGTTCTGGCTTATAAGGATACTTGTGTGTGTGTGTGTGTGTGTGTGTGTGTGTGTGTGTGTGTGTGTGTGTAAACCTACTACCATAGAAGCTTCCTAATATATATGCAAATACATATAAAAAATGAGTTTAAATATAATTACCTCATTATGAAGACAATGCATCTCCTAGGAATTGTAGACAATCAAATAAAAACATTTTATCAAGTATAGGTTGCCTCTTTTTAAGTTAATGGTCATTGGGGTCCTACACACCCCACATATGACAAGCTGTTGAACCGGCCCTTGGTTACTCTCCAGAGCTTGATGGCAAGACCCTAGCATTGAACGAAATATGGCATCACATACTGGAGTCATAGAACATGGAGAAATCAAGCTGGAACCAAGCAGAAGCTTAAGCCCCACTGGTGTGTTTCACACTGAGACGCCTCACACACCACAGAAGAAGAGGAAAAAACAGTTGTCTGGCTGTGAACCGTAGAAACTACAAGAAAGCCTGGCCTGGGAAGGTGCAATAGTGTTTTTGCCAAGGATTTGTCCCATAATGCTTTAGAGACTTGGTGAGCCAAAACTCTAGTGGAAGGCCTGACAAGTTAGAGACTGAGGACAGAATTTCATTAGAGATCAGGAGCCCACTCCTGGCATGATTCCTATACTGGGCCAACAGTTAAGTTTTTTTTTTCTTCTAATAATAATAATAATGTTTTCCTACAGATTTGGTGCTTTGCAAGCATGTATGGAAGAAACTGCAAAATCTATCAACTTACACACTGTATTAACTTTATTTCAATGCATATATTAATATTACAATGTTTTGGCATTGTAAAAATTAAATAAGGAAAGGGTTCTGGAGGAAATTAACCAGTTTTTGGGGACAGCGAATGACTTTCATTCCTGTGACATAAAATCCAGGACCACTTTCCTTTCTCTGGCTTAACTATCACAGAAAGCACTGCTGCCTTTACACCAAGCACACAAGCAAAGATTCTGTATCCATTCTCTTGGCTTCCCTCTCCAGTTTCTCAACTTCTTCCTTCTAGTCACATATCTATCCCTGTGTGGCCCACCATTGTGCCATTCTCTCTGTCTCTGGGAAGATGAGATAACTTAGAGGAACATCAATTTGTTAAAATCTGTCTTCCATAGGCCTTTTCTGTGTCTTGCTCTTCTCAAGCCTGAGTCATCAAGGCATAGAAACAACTAAAGCATGTGTTTATCTCGTCTTAATAGAGGGTCCTCTAAAAGGCTCCACCCAACAGAGTATTGAAGCAGATGCTGAGACTCACAGTCAATCTTCGGGCAGAACACATGGAGTCTTATGGAAGAAGGAGGGATGATAG
>NW_026585822.1:0-2239 GCF_907164565.1 Psammomys obesus | reverse complement strand
GCGGCGACGCTGATTGGCTCCCCAGGATGTCGCCACCCAATGGGGGAGAGGAGCGCCGGCGCGTCATCAGTGTCCGGGCAGAAGGACCTGACACAGGTTAGGAGCAGAAGTGAAACTGGGACATGGGGAGTCTCCACCCTGGGCTTCCCCAGCCCAGAACCCTGTGTGCAGGACAGAGCGCTGTGTGTCATGGAGTCTCCGAGTTCTCCCCCAGAAGCTGTCTGGACACCAGGACAGAAACACAGGCCAAACTCATCATCATTCTCCACCCTTCCTCTGCCTCTTCTCTTCAGAAGTCGCACCCTGGAGTCTTCTGGAAGAAAAGCCTCTTCCGGGCATACAGTGGCAACAACAAGCAGTTGGGGACACAGGGAGAGAAGCTGTCCTTAAGCAGAGGCGCTGGCCTGCGAACCCCTCACGGACCCCACAGTGACCAGGCTCTGTCCACCTGCAGACCAAGAAGCTCCGGAATCTGCTAAAAATGACGGAGACTCAGCAGCTACCCGGACAATCTCCCGGGTTCCTCTGTGGTAATCTTGATGTCCTTGGGAGCAGAGGGGCCAGGGCAGCGTCAGTCTTTGCTGTCAGGCTCAGAGGGTCCAACGGACTTTCCTGTGGACTAGGACTTGGGGGACCGGCCTGCTCTGTCTCAGCAAACAGGATGGTCAACTCCCCAGTGTCCTGCTTGTCCACAGTTTGGACAGGGTCCTGGCGATGGGCAAGGGGAAGGGGAATTTTTCATCCAGTGGCTGGCTGTGCCACATTCCCAGCAAGCTCCAAGTGGAGTTCTTCCACGACCATCATCAGCTATGGTGACCTTGGGGTAACTGCTAGAACCTGGGGGTCTTTGTCATCGTCAGCCTTTTCCATTAAACATTTTAAATGCCGTAGTCAACGGATCTGGAAAGGTTTTGAGGACCGTTATCTAGTGAATGTGTTTAAACTAAACAGGCTTTGCTTGTTTTTAGTTGTTTTAGGCTTCACTTTGAGAACGTATACAGGAGGCTAAATAAAGCTTATTCCTATAATTACATCAGGACTTAGCGTGACAGCAAGGAGAGCTCTGCACACATTAAATCATTTGATCATGAATACACTGACTATTAACCAGCATTTCTTAATTGTCTTCAACAGTTTACAATAAGTCAGTAGCTTTCATAATATTAGGGTTTTATAGCTTTATCCCTGTTAAGTTTGATCCTTAAAATCTGAGTTAAAGACCTAAAGACCCTTTAGCAACAAAAGAAACCATCAAGGCAGTAAACTTTAGTCCCTAGGAAACTGGTATTTTGAGCTGGGTGTGGTGGCACACACCTGTAGGCCCAGCGCTCTGGGAGGCAGAGGAGGCAGATCACTGGGAGTTCAAGGCCAGTCTGGTCTAGGCAGTGAGTCCAGGACAGCCAAGGCTACACAGAGGAACCCTGTCTCAAAAGAAAAAAAAAGTTAAAGAAGACTGGTATATATATATTTTTTTACAATGACTCAGTTTATCCAAATAACTAAAGCTTAACAAGTTGGGCAAAGACAAAGAAGCTAGAAAAATATTACTGTCCTGTCTGGGGCGCAGCTGTCAGTTCTCAGATGAAGAACGGAACCTTATAATAGACATACATGTGGTCAAATAGCATTACATATGAAATAAAAATTTTAAAAAGGTACATGGGGGAAGGGATTAGCTAGTGTGGGTACAGGGTCTCTGTAGGTGAGCAGTGTCAGGCTGGAACAGGCTGGAACAGGCTGGAACAGGAGGCCACAGGTGGTAATCTTTGCACACATGGATCAATACTTCATAACCTCTCACACTTGGACTCCCAAGGAAAGATCTGCCACCCTCTGCGAGCCAGGCCTACATGGATAATGGCTTTGCCGACATACCAGGGGCCCTTGTTCTTGGCATCCTAAACCTGTCAAGCCCAAGTCAAAATACACTTTTACTCAGGAACTCACTCCCTCAGGGCTGCCTCTGCTACCTACAAATCAGCAGTCAAGAAAATGCCCCAGAGGAGGCAACACTTATAAATGGCCCCAATCAGGACCTGAAGCCAAAATGCCAGGAGGGTGAGTGAATGCTGTGCTTTCCCGGGCCTTTTAACGAAGCAAAGTGTGTACAGGTTGCCATAAAGGACAAACAAGTGAAATCCTTTATCCATTACTGTGTCTGGAATAAAAAAAAAGTGCCATGAGGCCCGGTTGCTCTGAAAAACCTTTGAAGACCCGTGAGGGTAGTGCAGCCCTTTTC
>NW_026585821.1:0-1224 GCF_907164565.1 Psammomys obesus | reverse complement strand
TTTATATACATGGGTGTTTGCCTGCATATGTTTATGTTCAGTAACAAGAGAATCCAGAAGATGGTAGGAGATGCCATGGACTAGAATTAGAGAAAAAGGTTAGCTGCCATGTGGTTTCTGGAGATGGAAACTGTATCTTCTCTACCACTATCCATTGTTCTTAACTGCTAAAATATCTCCCTAGGCATGTTCCAATTTAAAATGTATTTTTATAAATTTTAATTAAGGTATATTACATTGCTTTCCCCATTTCTTGTCCTCTTCTTATTATCCCTCCCCCTCCTCCTTCTTCTTATTATTATCACTCCTCATTCTTCCCAGGAAATTTCTTCCATGCTAAGTATGGGTGAATAAATATGCTCAAATATTTGAATAAAACCTGCCGAATCCCTTTCTTTTGATTGTGCATATATGTTTTTAGGACTGACAACATTGCATTGGATAAGCAATTAGGGAACTCATCCTTGCCTGATGCTAATTATCTTAATTTCAGGAAAGTTCCACTCTTTAGTGAGCAACAGAATGGTGAGCCACAAAGGTCCTTGTACCCACAGATCACTAGGGAAACCAGGAATGTTAAACATGCAGAGGCCTCTTCTCAGTGCATAAGATAAAATACCTGCATTTAATCCAAAAGGCTGGGAGTGGAATTTGTTAATGACTTCATTGTTAGCTGTGGGGGCAAACCTCACTTACATCTTGCTATAGAGGCAGACTTTACCCAAATTTTCCGGAATGATTATCTCAGACTCTTTATTTTCTAGACTGTTACCCATCAGAGTGAACAAAGATGCACCCCTATATGGAAGGAGTGGTAGAGCAGTTTCTTGTGATCTCTGGACCTCAGAATGGACAGATGTGCCCCTATCTGTAAAGGGTGGTAGAACACCCAGTTTTCTATGAAGACAAAATAGGCATGTTGTGAGCCATTTGAGAGACTTCAAAAGACCACAGGAGCCAAGTCCATTGAAAATCACATGAGGATCTTTATTCAAGCTTAAGCTCAGGCCGCCAATATTCTCTGATATAGCATGTTAGAAAGTGAGGCTCTGAATCTCAGGAAGGCAGAGTTTTTAAAGGGAAAAACGGCAAGTGGGTGATTCCAAGCCTTAGAGTAGGGGGTTCAGCAATCTAAATGACCTTTTGACTAATTGTTCCAAGCCACCTGGCCAAACCGACAGATAGTCTGCTGAGTGGAGTGGAGGACCCACTAACACATTCTGT
>NW_026585820.1:0-2930 GCF_907164565.1 Psammomys obesus | reverse complement strand
AGAAGCACTGATACAGAAGCGAGAAGCATAGTTACAGGGAGCTGATTGGCTCTTTCACATGAAACCATAACATGAATCAGGTTGGCAGGGACACCAGAATTCCAGGAACTGGGTGGTCATAACAATTATGACGACCTTGACTAGTGCCGCCATATGTTGCTTTTCCCAGGACTCCTATCTCAGCCGGACCACCTGTCAGATATCCCATGAGGGTGGTCAGGACAAAGTTGTTTTTGGCTCAGTTGGGGCAGCCTTGACCGCAGATATCTTGAGGGGGGTGACTTAGCTGGATTTTCTCAGAGTAATTTTTAGTTCCCATCCGGCCTTTACTATTTTTCCCAGAACTGTGGTACACCGCAAAATGGCATGGCATTAGCTATGTTTAACTCTGTTCAACTCAGGGTGATATGGGGTCTTTCATCATGACTTTTAAGATTCTAACTTAGCAAGGACAAAACCTAAGGTCCTAATATTTAATGGGTAACAGATACAGGTTAATAATCATTTCATAAGATACATATTTATAGTCCTACAGATATTATTTTAAAATAACAACATTTTAAAATTATAAATCTTGTGGAGAACTGTTTGTTTGTTAAGCTGCTTTGTTTATCAAGAAACATGTTTCCACCCTGGGCTTTACCTTGAGACTAAAAAGAGGAATTTTCACCAAGTTCCTTAAAACTTGTTCTAAGTTCCTTAGAGTTTGTTTATGTGAACTTGGACCACTGTGTCTGCCACAGGAAATTTTAGAAAAAAAATTTGGCAGTTTCAGAACTTCCTTTTGTATTAATGTAACTTGTCCTTGTTTAGGTCTATCAGTTATGTTCAGGCACTCTGATTAGTGCTAAGTGCAAAGCTTTTGCTGTTAAATTTTAATGCAAAGTGGTAGGATCAGCAAGATTTGCTAGCCTCTCTATAAACTGTATCTGATTAAAAGGTTTGCTTGGATTTTAGTTCAGAAAAAGTAGATTTAAAGTTATGCTAAATACTGCAGTTGAGCCTTACCTAGTATCTTTGTTTAGGTTTTTTTTTTTAAGGTTAAGCCTAGGTTAAAATATAGTTCTAAAACATGCATCTTAGAAATATGCCAGAATTAGAAATTATAGCATTCTGTTTTATAGGACACAGTTTAGAGCAGATGATAAAGACAGACAAAGTAACTCATATATGCTGGCCCTCAAGCTTGTCAGAGATCTGATGAACATGGTCTCACTGCAATTTTTAATAAACAGCTGAGGATGGTCATTGAGTCACCATATAGGAGTTGGTAAAAGTAGTAAGAGCCATCCCGGCAGGTTCTAGACCTTAGGTGCGTTCAGAAGCTGCTGGTGTTCCTGCAAGTTTGCATAGCCAAAAGTCCATTCTGCCAGGTGATGTGTTCAAATGCAGCCAAATGGATGCTGATCCTGCTGCTGACACACCAAAGCTGGCTGCTGGCAAACTGGCCTCTGGAAGTCAAAATGCTCCCAAGCAGGCTTGTCCTCTGTGCCCAGCCATGGAGGTTCAACCAGCAGACCACAGACACTTCCAGCCTTCTAGTTCATTGGCCTGGCGGAGGACAGGTGGCTCCTCGACTTAGCAACCTCCACAGCTCTCACACAGGTCTGCTTTTCACCTCAGAATGAGGCCCACAGACATTTTGCCAACTTCTGTGTTGGGAGACTTCAGGTGCCTTCCCAGTTCTCCTTATAGGCAGGCGACCAGGCCTTAAGCCTAAGTACTGGAGCTGCTATTTTCAGGCCTAGACACAGTCCAGACTCAAGAAACAGGCCTAAATGAAACCTTTTACTATTCTTTTAGCTAAAGGACAATAAATGTTCATAGCAGTTTCAACTATGTCTCATAGTAAATAAGTAAATACAAAGGTCCCTCTCAAAAAACATATTTGAGAGATGTCTTAAGGTTAATAAATACAAGTTATACATGTTTGAGAGTCTAAAAATGTGTCTTAAGGTTGGTAATACAACTTATAAATGTTTGAGGGTCTAAAAAAAGTTTTAAGGTTGATAAATGCAAATTATAAAGGATACAAGGTCTAAGGTGATTTAAGGTATCTTAAATAGGTAAAAGGCTTAATATTTCTTCCTGTTGTTATGCTACTGTTGTATTGACTGTCCAGAGTTTTGACCTTTATTAATAGGGCTCTAATTTATTAATCTCTGATAAAAAAACATTCCACTATACCACTATTCCACTATTATGGTCCTAAGCTCAAGATTGTAAGCCTCCATAATGTGTATGCTTATACTAAAAGTTAAGATCAAGTGAGTTTCCCTTTTTACTTCATTAAAGGCTTATGCTATTAACACAAATATGTATGTCTACTGCTTTTTCTACAATGTATATTTCAATTCAGAGTACAATTGTGATACTAACATGTCTAAAGTTTTGTCTCCTTCTCAAAACTTAAAAGTAATTCTTGTAAGCTGCAAAGTCCACCTAAATCCACCTCTCAGGTCTATTGGGCTCCAGATAAGTACTGCACTAATTGCCTATCTCAAAAGGTGGGACTCCTCCCCTTTCCCTGGTTTTGGGACTTCCTTTCCTGGCTACCAGACTGCTATTTACTACATGCAACCACTGGCTGGATTGGTGAGTTCACTCCATTTTCTCAGCATAAATGCCTCTCTTGGTAAGGGAAGCTTGACCGCAGAGCTCTGACAACTTCCTACTATCTTTTGAGATGGAGGGACTCCCCCTCAGCCGTAGCCTTAACTGTCTAGGTTTGACCCTCTATGCTGACCTCCATTTTAGGGCCACACTCTCCCTTGGGCAGTACGTCCCCTCTCGCACACGGTTCCTTCTCCCCCTCGCTTGCTTGCTTGCTTGCTTGCTTACTCACTCATGGGAAGGTCCATGCTTCCTTCTCCCACTAGCTCGCTCACTCATGTGCCCCCTCTCTTGATTGCTTGTGGGAAGACCTAGCG
>NW_026585819.1:0-5144 GCF_907164565.1 Psammomys obesus | reverse complement strand
CAGCCCCCTGTAACCATGCCCTCTCGTTTCTGTACCAGTGCTTCTGCCTCTAAAACCCTATAAAAACCCCAGCTTCCCATCTAGCAGGCGCGCAGGGTCCTCTCGAGTGACCTTGCTGCCCCGAGTACTCGTGAATCAAAATAAAAGCCTCTTGCTGTTTGCATCCGAATGGCCTCGTTGTTCCTCGGGAGGGGGTCTCTCTGATGGAAGATACCCTCCGGGGATCTTTCATTTGGAGGCCCCAGCGAGATCTGAGACCCCCCACCCAGGGACCACCGACCCACCTTCGGGAGGTAAGCTGGCCAGCCGTCTTTTCTGTGTATGTATCTGTCTTGTCTGTTGTGTGCTTCTGTGTCTGTTCTGTTTGCAATCTGAGACTTGATCAAGTCATCTGAATCAGGCGGAAAGTAAGAAGGGGTTGACGAACCCAGGGACTTCTGTTCCGCATCCCTGGAAAACGTTTCAGGGTGTCTGAGTGAGTCTGAGTGGGTTCGAGTCCCACTGCTGACTCCCATCTGAGAGGGTCTGAGTGGGTTCGAGTCCCACTAGTCGTGGGTTCGAGTCCCACCGACTCTCATCTGAGTGGGGGCCAATTTGTTGGCTCCCCGTCTGGGAGACACGGATCTGTGGCACCGGGTTGGGGCCTCGCCCCTCTCGGAGGGTTACGTGTTTCATCTGGGACATCTGAATTTTTGCTTTCAGTTTTGCTTTGATCTCGTGCCGCGCGGCTTGTGTCGTGTTTTGTCTGTTTAAATCCTGTGTTTCTCATGTATGTATGTGTTTTTCTGTGTCTGTTTCTTTGTGGACTTGGACTGATAAAAATTTGGACAGAGGACAGTTAAAATTAGAACTAGTTCTCGGCCCGGGAGTACACATGGCTGCATGACAGGACACCAAGCAGTGTGCTCTCCCTCCCGAAGGAGCCGAGGAGAAAATGCTTCAGGTGGCTGGGGAGACGTGGAGCTGGAGCTTGGGCGGGCGGTGCTCGGACACTTGGGAGTCTGTGAAATAACAATATACAACCAGCAGGGCACGGGCTCTGCAGCCCCGAGACGAAGGGGTGGAAGATCGCCCCCCCCCCCCCGCGCTCGGAGGGGAGGTGGGGCGGCGCGGCTGGACGCCCCGGGAGCTGCCTGCAGTGTTCAGGAGGGGCCCGGCCAGAAAGCAGGTTCATGACCTGCGGGGGAAGTAAGCTAGAGTAAAGCTCACAGGGAGCCAAGAGAACAGGCAAGGCTCGTGGGCTTGCTAGGTAAAAGTCCTTAGGCGGGGATTGGCACCTTAGCTGCTCCACGACAGGAGCTGCTCTGGCTGCCGAGAATAAAGAAAAACTCCTCCCCCTTGCCTTCATGCCAGCTCAACAGGAAAGAGAGAAGAGAGCAGCAGGAGCTCAAAACGCCCTCTTGCTCCTCTCTTCCCTCCTCCCACCTAGGGGGCTTGCAACTTACAGATCAAACAGTAATTTAGGATGATTGTTTCCAATTGGTTTTAAATGGTTGATATGATCAAAAATAATTGGGTATGCTTTAAGGTTAAATTCAAATCCTTGTTTAAAATATGTATATGTGCCTATGTGTTTATAGGGTCTATGAATACATATGTTTAAATAACAACAATATAAATTGCCACATGGTGTGGCTCAGAAAAAAAACAAAGGTTACAAAATCTCTGAGTCAAAATGATTTTATTTCCTCTTAAGATAAAAAAAGGTCTTGTTCTAAGTTGATATTGGTTCTAAAGATTGGGTTGTTTTCACTGATAAATTTTGGTCTTAAAATCTGGTTTAAACTTCTATTTGGTTTTGACTTTAAAATTATGGTTATGCTTTGTGAATTCACTCCTAAAGAAAATACTTTGCTTTGATATTGCAGGGACGAGTTTTAAAAAATTGTTTACATGTTTAAGGCTATAAAATATTTAAAGTTTATCAGGCATTTGGGTATGACAATGATCTTGGGTAATCTGACAAAATTTAAAAGTTTCTCGATCCTTTAAAAGAGAATAAAAATACTTTGATATTTATTTTATCAATCTTATTAAATAAAACCCAGCCGTCTGGTTTGTGCTAATTAACAATTATTACAGTTTTTAGAATGTATCTTATGGAGAGCTGTTTGTATGTTAAGCTGCTTTGTTTAAAAAAAACATGGTCTTGTGGACACAGGGCTCCAACAGGATCATGTTAGGATAGAAAAGATTTTGATGAGAATTTATATGTTGTCTAAAAAGCAAGAGAGAGTGAGCAAGAGATATTATGTTGCTGAAGGTTAATGTATGTTGCAGAAGGTTAGTGGATGTTGCAAAAGGCTAGTGGATGTATTATAAAAAGCCAGAGAGTTAATAAATATGTTATAGTTCATTTAAAAGGCTGGTGATTCCTCATTACAAAATGTTTTCTTATGTTCTTTTAAGAAAAAAATTCTGGCTGATAGGTTTGGTATGGCTAAAATAATTCATACAGTTTAAAATTGTTCTATACTATTCTGTTATGCAGTTGGTTCTAAAACTTATTTAATCACTAAGTTAAAAATGTTGGTTATAAGAGATTATAAATGCTCCACAATGTTTGCTGTATCATCATCAACACCTAATAGCTATGTTTGATATTGTCAGTCACAGCCTGTGGTAGCCTAACACGAGGCTAGCCACCATGATCTTTCAGGGATAGAGAACATGTAAAACTGTATTTTTGCTGCCATATCTGTTTAGGGCTTCCAGCTGAGTTCAGTTACACGTGGTCAGCCGCCATGCTAGTCCAGAGAAAGAGGATAGAGCCATGAGTTTGTGATCATTTTTGTTCAGGTATCTCAGTTATGTTCAGTCATCTGATTAGTACTAAATACAAAGCTTTTTACTGTTCAATTTTAATACAAGTGATAGGAACAACAAGATTTGCTAGGCTCTCTATGAACTATGTCTGATTAAAAGATTTGCTTTGATTTTAGTTCAGAAAGAACAGATTTAAAGTTATACTAACAACTACAGTTGGCTATACCTAGTGTCTTTGTTTAGTTTTTCTTTTATACAGTTTAAAACAGATAATAAAGATAGACAAAGAGTAACTCAGATATGCTGGCCCTCAAGCTTGTCAGAGATCTGATGAATATGACATTTTAACTGTATAAGCTTATTGTGACAGAAAGTCCTAAAATCCTGGCAGTAGCTCCCCCAAGGTCTCCAAGAAGATTTGGGCACAACGACAGATGACTGCAACTCTGGATTGTGGTATGCTAACCACTGGGCAATATTGCCTCAACTGGCCCACTGCTAGGGCCCAGCCTAAGCTGTGGACAAAGCCGGGGACATCTGAGGAGCCATTGTCTCACATTGTGAGAGGCAAGGTGAGGTCAATCTCTTCTGTTCCTCTTTCCACAGAAGCAGTAAAAGCAGTCTCTCACCTTCTGTGCCTGGCTGGACAGCCTCTGTTCAGGATGCCATGAAACAGGAGCGAGGGACACTGCCTAGGTGATGGACTAAATAGTCATCTCTGTCATTTTGATTATATATTTATTTAGCTTATAATTTATCCTTCTCAGGTCTCTGAACACCTTGATGGCTATGCTAAGCTTACGACAGCTTTACAGCTAGAGAAAAGACAATTAGATCCACTGTTAGTTCATTGATCAATTCATTAGCTAAATTAGCTAAAACTACTAGATACTAGATCTCTTATAAAAAAAAAAAGGGAGACAGGTTTCCCTTGCTCACAGAATTCATGTTAGTTATCTGTGTCTTAAGATATATAACTAGATTAAAAAAAAAGATACAGTGCCTATATAAAGTCTAAAGATATAAGAGTTTAGGTTATAAAATCTAAAATGTTATTATTTGGTCTGAAAAAATGTTTCAGGGTTGATAAATACAAAAATTAGAGTGTCTAAGTTGATAAAAATAGTTTAAAACATGTTAAAAATGAGAGATACTTTAGATCTCTCCCCCCTCTTTGCTACTGTTGTGCTTATGTTATGAGATTTCCAAAGTTCAGAGTTTTGACATTTATTAATACAGTTCTGATAAGTTGATAGAACACTGACTGCTTATTATTCAGTCACCAGGTTGAGATTTTAATTTCCTTTGATTGGCTTCTGGAGATAGACTTAAAGATACTTCTCATCATGTTAAAAACATCTGTTTAATGTATATATCTGACCCAAAACTCATAGCTTTTAGTATGGTATTCTTAATATCTGCCATTTCTGAGATAGATTTTGACACAGAAAAAAAAAAAAATCAAGCATCCAGGGTTTAATACTAAAGCCAATAATGTGTTTAAATATAAAAAAATTGGCCAAGCTTCATTCGTGGCTAATTACCAACAGCTATGCCCACAAAAAAAATGTTACCATAGACATACTTATTCAGTGGGATGCAGTTTTACCTGTTACTCTCAAAATGTTCAATTTGCTGATATGTTACTTCTCTGAGTATTTAAAATTATACATTTCCTTTTGTGTACTAAAAATTTCATATAAGTTTCAAGATTTGACCTGGATCTGACATAGCTCAAAAAGATCACAGATGAGGTTTTCCCTAATCTTTCCAATTTAATAGATAAATTTTAACTTCTGTCTCCAGTGTAAATTTGTCTCAGCAGATTTTCACCTGTTCAACTCTGTTCTGGGATCAGCTATAGACTACAAGCTGAGATCTGGACTTCCTAGAAACTGACCTGATTGCTCCCTGCCTTTTCCGGTGGATCAACTGACCAGATGCTTAGGACTGCCTCATTGACCAGCCTTTGACTGACTCCTAGTAATCTTTACCCATATACTCTCCCCAACTTTTGACTAGCATTTCAGCCTCTTTCAAACTGAGATATCAACGATCCAATCATCAGCATGAAGAAGCTCCAGAAGACGGATCTCCGCCCAAATCCCCCCTAACAGGCTGAAATGCTAAGTCAAAAGTGGCTCCCTGGCATTGGCTATTATCTTGAACATCTGCTTAGCTGCTGACCATACTAAATTGATAAGAGATAACATGGCTAAACTCAGAAAAAGACTCAGACAGAGACAACAATTCTTTGAGTCAGGACAGAGCCGGTACAAGAGATGGTTTAGTCAGTCCCCCTGGTTCACCACCCTCGTTTCCTCCCTCATGGGCCCCCTAATCATAATTCTCCTGATTCTACTAGTTGGGCCTTATAT
>NW_026585818.1:0-1400 GCF_907164565.1 Psammomys obesus | reverse complement strand
TCCGACCAACAGGTTGTCATAAATGCCACAGAATGTGTTAGTGGGTCCTCCACTCCACTCAGCAGACTATCTGTTGGTTTGGCCAGGTGGCTTGGAACAATTAGTCAAAAGGTCATTTAGATTGCTGAACCCCCTACTCTAAGGCTTGGAATCACCCACTTGCCATTTTTCCCTTTAAAAACTCTGCCTTCCTGAGATTCAGAGCCTCACTTTCTAACATGCTATATCAGAGAATATTGGTGGCCTGAGCTTAAGCTTGAATAAAGATCCTCATGTGATTTTCAATGGACTTGGCTCCTAGTGGTCTTTTGAAGTCTCTCAAATGGCTCACAACATGCCTATTTTGTCTTCATAGAAAACTGGGTGTTCTACCACCCTTTACAGATAGGGGCACATCTGTCCATTCTGAGGTCCAGAGATCACAAGAAACTGCTCTACCACTCCTTCCATATAGGGGTGCATCTTTGTTCACTCCGATGGGTAACAGTCTAGAAAATAAAGAGTCTGAGATAATCATTCTGGAAAATTTGGGTAAAGTCTGCCTCTATAGCAAGAGGTAAGTGAGGTTTGCCCCCACAGCTAACAATGAACTCATTAACAAATTCCACTCCCAGCCTTTTGGATTAAATGCAGGTATTTTATCTTATGCACTGAGAAGAGGCCTCTGCATGTTTAACATTCCTGGTTTCCCTAGTGATCTGTGGGTACAAGGACCTTTGTGGCTCACCATTCTGTAGCTCACTAAAGAGTGGAACTTTCCTGAAATTAAGATAATTAGCATCAGGCAAGGATGAGTTCCCTAATTGCTTATCCAATGCAATGTTGTCAGTCCTGAAAACATATATGCACAATCAAAAGAAAGGGATTCAGCAGGTTTTATTCAAATATTTGAGCATATTTATTCACCCATACTTAGCATGGAAGAAATTTCCTGGGAAGAATGAGGAGTGATAATAATAAGAAGAAGGAGGAGGGGGAGGGATAATAAGAAGAGGACAAGAAATGGGGAAAGCAACGTAATATACCTTAATTAAAATGTATAAAAATACATTTTAAATTGGAACATGCCTAGGGAGATAGTTTAGCAGTTAAGAACAATGGATAGTGGTAGAGAAGATACAGTTTCCATCTCCAGAAACCACATGGCAGCTAACCTTTTTCTCTAATTCCAGTCCATGGCATCTCCTACAATCTTCTGGATTCTGTTGTTACTGAACATAAACATATGCAGACAAACACCCATGTATATAAAATAAAAATAAAGCTTAAAATTGTAGTAATCTCTACAGTGATATCACAGCAGTAAGACAGACAACAGCCAGGGCTGGTTAAAATGAACTCTTTCTGCTTTTTTATGAAAGTAGTTGCACCTTTCCATTAAACCAACTGGCTCCTAGGCA
>NW_026585817.1:0-7771 GCF_907164565.1 Psammomys obesus | reverse complement strand
TAGACAGTTCATTCTCCATGTTTGTACCCTAGTAAGGGGAACAGGGGCTGTCTCTGATATGGACTCTGTTGCCTGCTCTTTGATCACTTTTCCTTAATGCGGTAGTTTTGCCTGGACACAGAAGATGAGGATACAAAAGCATATCGCTGGCTAAGCCTGGTTTCAGAGAAATAAATGGTTTAGTATCAAGTCTTGTAAACCAGCACAAGTTATCATTATTTTTTTCTTGCACAAGATCCCAAATGAGCCCTATCATCTTAGGAATCTTAGGAAAGAAGTGGGAAACAGTAAGATCTGGAGAGGACAGGAACTCCACAAGGAGAGCAAGAGAACCAAAAAATCTGAGCACGAGGGTCTTTCCTGAGACTGATACTCCAACCAAGGACTCTGCATAGAGATAACCCCTGCACAGATGTAGCCCATGGCAGTTCAGTATCCAAGTGGTTTCCATTGTATTAGGAACAGGAACTGTCTCTGACATGAACTGATTGGCCTGCTCTTTAATTACCTTCCCCTGAGGGGGAAGCAGCATTATCAGGCCGCAGAAGACGACAATGCAGCCACTCCTGGTGAGACCTAGTTGACTAGGGTCAGAAGGAAGGAAAAGAAGACCTCCACTATCAGTGGACTTGGGGAGGGACATGCGTGGAGAGGGTGGAGGAAGGGAGGGATTGGGACGGGAGGAGGGAGGAAACCACAGGGGGGATACAAGGTGAATAAAGTGTAATTAATAAAGTATAAAAAAGAGAATTAAATAAAGGAGAAAATAGTTTTCTAATTTCTTAAAAATTAGAAAACAGAATGACTCCTAGTCCAAAGTTTTCTAAAATCTGGTTACTTCTCAAATGTGAAAAAAAATTTCTGTAGCTGAGAACTGATCTGTGAATACCACACTTCTTCCTCTTCTTGGTGGTTGTATTTTCTGTCTCAATTACAGCTGACGCAGTGGGGAAAATGGCTTGTAGAGATTTTCTGGATCCTGTCTTTTCTTCTGTCTATATAATAATTCACTACTTCTTCACTGGTCCCTGCAGTAGCTAGATGTACGAACCCCTAGAGAAAGAATCAACATAGAGACAACTCTGGAGGCAGAGGTATCCATTCATCCTTATAATGTCTTCTCAGCTCCACCAGGTACATTACAAAAAAGAGAAACAAGAGTCATAGTCTCTATGTGAGAATTTACACCAGAGAATTCTCAGAACCAGCAGGGGGCACTGTAGATCCACTAATTCTCTAAGAAGTGAAGAACAGCTGAAGGAAAAGGAAGCTCTTTACTGAGAAATCCGAATAGCTGTGGATTTCATTGCAAGCACCATGACATTCAGAGACCATGATGTAGTTTGGCATGTACCTTCTCCATGCTACAATGAAAGGTTATTAGTTAATAACATTGACACTGAAGTCACCAAGACCAAAATAAGATTCCCAATCCCATTTGACAGAATACTAGTTCATGAAAGAATTATAAATAAAATTTAAGAATATTTGAGCCTCAGGACCTGAGCAACATGGGGAAATGTGTCCCAGAATTTCCAGGTGATAGAAGAGGTATTCACAGTCCTGTTGATTATTGGATTAGGATGACCATCAGCCTCCAAAGCTCTGTGTGTTTGATGTTGTAGGATGGTCAATGGTCAATATTGTTGACCCTAAGGAGATTCAAGTGACTCTTGAAACTTTGAAATACGATTCACGTGAAGGAACATGGATACGGTGAATGGATCCTCAGTGGGATTCTCAGCAGATGCAAACAGAGCTCTGTCTGCACAGGTGCCAGATTGGAGCAGGGAATGCATTTTCTCAGACACCTAAAACCCACCGTAGCCCTGAATACCTTAGAAGACCTCTGCTGGTTCTGATCAGAAAGGATCATTCCTTGACCTAAGAAATTCTCTTCCTTGTGCTCATATAAATTACAGTTTTGGTGGTAAATACAGGACTCTCTACACAAGTAACTATGCCATATTAGTACCCTCTTTCCACAGTCCCTACGCACACAGGTTTCACGTTGGACTGAAGGTGAATGATCATTTACCTGGTGGCAGCAGCTACAGGTAAGGGCATTCCTAGGAGGCCTAAGGGGAGTCAGATACTGCAGGGATCATGGCATCCTCTCTACAGGTGTTCATCTGAAGAAGGCTGGTGCGGACTGAGGAGTCCCAGAGTTTCAGCCATGGGTGCCTATAGGATTTTGACTCAGATAGCTTCTGCATGTTCTGTATGTGGGAGCTGGGTGAGTCAGAAGCCTCGTTGTGGGATTGAATGGATTGATGACTACTCCTAAGCACCAGCAGAACTAACTATATAGAAATATTAGGACAGAGCCTCCCTGGATGCAGACACAATGTCCAACACAGCCATGCTCTTGTCCTTTGTTGGACATCAAAGATGACTCCATTCCCTAGCTGCCGTGAACAGTGCATGAAGAACGTGCTGTGAGTAAACATGGAAGTGCAAGTGTCTGTGTAAGGAGATGTAGAGTCGTTTGAGTGTATGCTCTGGAGCGATGTAGCTGGGACACAGAAGAGCTTCATTTATTATTTTTGGTGAATTCTCCAAACTGGTTTCCAAAGTCAGTGTACTAGTTTATACTGGCATCAAGAGAGAGCAAGGATGAGTGTTTCACCACACAAATGTTCCCATTTGTATTCTTCCTTACCGTCACCTGACTGAGGTCAAAATAATTCTTTAACATTTTTTTAATCCTCTGTAAGCTAAGGACTTTAGTTGTAGCACACACAGAAACCTACCTGAGCAGAAAATCCCCCATGTTGGCTATGTTTCCTAGTGTAGGAAAGTCTATGTACTTTAAGGAAGAGCAAAGACATGAGTGATCTCAAGCAGTGCACAGCCTTGTAGTGGACATTATCAAACATCAGTGCCACTAGTGCTGGCTGTCACATAGCCACCAACTGCTTTCCAACTGAATTTGTGGCCTGAACCACAGAAAGACTTCGCCCTATGTAAACATGTCCAAAAGCCCATGGCTAATGATGATATAGGGTCTCGTAGGCCCTAGTTGTTCTGCTAATGGTCATGCTACATATGTATTTATGTTTATACAACAGATCAGTGCTGTTCTCAGCTTCGGTTCCTACAGTGTCTATGTGCAGTGTGTAATGATTGATGTGGACATTTGTGATGCTCAGAGTGCTGAGAATGACTGTCAGATAACTCCTCCAAAAATGAGTCTGTGATAGCAACCTCTCACGGTGAAATCAAGGACCATCACAAAACAGTGAAAAATAAGAATGTCTGATGCAGAGAATAGAGTGTAAAGGCATGAGATTTTATCTCCAGAAGTTGACATGTTTTGTTGCACACAAGAACTCTCAGTGGTATATTTACCAGCACAAGACCCACACAAATCAAACAGGTGAAAATTACTATATGAGGGACTGTGAAATGACTGACCAAGTAAAGAGATCTATTTTCAAGATTAGTAATATCAGTTAATTCCCTTAAACTTGAATTTTGTAAGCTGACCTCTGAGGATAACACATTTGTGGCATGGGGTATGTGTACCCTGTTGTCACTACTGAAAATAGTATTTTTTTATATATTTTATATATATTTTAAATATATTGCAAAATAGATTTGGAGGAACTCTTGAGAGCCCATACCAAGCTGAGGGTCTATTGGTATTTGATTACTAATGGACAAAATATACTTTTTGGGAAGGTTTCTAGTGGTTCACTATTTATTAGAGATAGTCCCACCTATGTGTATTTAAATAGTGTTAATTAGACTCCTTGTGTTATTTGTTAATGAAACAAGTAGGTCAGGATGTTGGGAGAGAGACTTAGTGGATGGTCCTAAGGGGAACCAGAGAGCCATCGTGTTGATACATAGTGGAGAGAGTACTAATAGTGATGTCAGATTATAACATATTTTATGTATGATTGAAATTCTAAAGAGCTAAAACTAAAATCCATATGAAATACAGAAATATCAAATTTATTTGTTTAGCCTTTTCACACAATTGTATTTTGTACACTGTGCATAATTCCCCCATAACATCTGCCCTTCTTTTTCTTGCTCTTCCCAGTCTCCCTGTATTATACTTGGCGATTTCATTTATATCATGTGTTTGTATGTACAGTTGTGGATAACTAAGCAGTATCTAAGAACTACTAATGAGAGATTCATTCAATGTCTGGTGTCTGAGATGGTCTTAATTAATACAGTTGTCTCTAATTGCATCCATTTCCCAATAGAGTGTAAGTTTCTTATTCTATTTGATGAAAAACTCCTGTTTTGTTATATTTATATTTATTATTACATATAATATACATTATATATTTTACATATATAAACATATTTAATAATGAATCACATATATAGTTATATATTTAACTTCTTATGGACAAATTCCTGTGCTGACACATGTATAGTTCATTTCTATAATATAGTTGTTGTAGATTGTGCTGTAATAATCACTGCTGTGCTCATATTCCTGAACTATATTTAATTTTGGTCATTTGAGTGACTTTTTCAGTATATAACCTGTTGGAAAGGCAAACATTAATTGACTATAACTGAAGGATGGGAAGGGGTGTGGGATGCATTTCCTAGGACAGGATTAGGACTTGGACCTCAGCAGCCTGCTGCCTGACCCAGGTGTCCTCTACTTCCTTCTTCTCCAGCTGCACTAGGTCCTTATCTAAGAAAGAGCCTGCTCATGAATATGCAAATCATGGGAGTCTAGGGTGGTAAATAGAGGGATGTCCATGTCCCCAAATCATCAAGTGATCATTGTCCTCTGCAGAGTCCCTGGCTACACTCTCCCTCAGGATGGAATGGAGCTGGGTCATCCTCTTCCTCCTGTCAGTAACTACAGGTAAGGGACTCACCAGTTCCAAATCTGAAGAGGAGACAGGGGCTGAGATGACAATGCCATCCACTCTGCCTTTCTCTCCACAGGTGTCCACTCCCAGGTCCAGCTGCAGCAGTCTGGGGCTGAGGTGGGGAGACCTGGGTCCTCAGTGAAGCTGTCCTGCAAGGCTTCTGGATACAACTTTGCCAGCTACATCATGCACTGGGTGAAGCAGAGGCCTGGACAGGGGCTGGAGTGGATTGGATGGATTTATCCTGGAAGTGGCAGTACCAGCTATAACCAGAAGTTCCAGGGCAAGGCCACACTGACTGTAGACAAATCCTCCAGCACAGCCTACATGGAGCTCCGCAGCCTGACAGCTGAAGACTCTGCGGTCTATTACTGTGCAAAAGATTATCACAGTGTTGCAACCACATCCTGAGTGTGTCACAAAACCTAGAGGAGCAGCTGCTTGCCTTAGACTGAGCAGAGAAAGAAGATTGACTTGAAGACTTGCTCAGAAATAATCAGTTTTCCTTTGCCAGTTCTAATCTTTTTCCCTTTTTTAAATTTTATTTTTTAATTACACTTTATTCACTTAGTATCCCACCATAAGCCCCTACCTCCTCCCCTACCGATCCCACTCCTTCTCCACGTATGCCTCTCCCCAAGTCCACTGCTAAGAGAGGTCCTCCTCTCCTTCCTTCTGATCTTAGTCTATCAGTTCTCATCAAAAGTGGCTGCATTATCCTCTACTGTGGCCTGGTTAGGCAGCTCCCTCCTCAGGGGAAGATGATCAAAGAGTAGGCCAGTCAGATTATGTCAGAGGCAGTCCCTCTTCCCATTAATATGGAACCCACTTGGACACTGAACTGCCATGGGCTACATCTGTGTAGGGGTTCTAGGTTATCTCCATGCCTGGTACTTGGTTGGAGTATGAGTCTCTGGGAAGACCTGTGTTCAAATTTCCTGATTCTCTTGCTCTCCTTGTGGAGTTCCTGTCCTCTCCAGATCTTACTATTTCCTACTTCTTTCATAAGAAGTGCACTCTGCCTAACAGTTGGCCATAAGTCTCAGCATCTGCTTTGATAGTCTGCAGGGCAGAGCCTTTCAGAGGCCCTCTGTGGCAGGTTCTTATGTTTTTTTCCTATTTTCTTCTTCTTCTGATGTCCATCCTCTTTGCCTTTCAGGATGGGTATTGAGCATTTTAGTCAGGGTACTCTCTTTTGATTAGTTTCTTTAGAGCTACAGATTTTAGTAGGTTTATCCTGTATTACATGTCTATATGAGTGAGTATATACCGTGTGTGTCTTTCTGCTTCTGGGACAGCTCACTCAGGATGATTCTTTCTAGGCCCCACCATTTACCTGCAAAGTTCATGATTTCCTTATTTTTCATTGCAGAGTAATACTCCATTGTGTAGATGTACCACAGTTTCTGCATCCATTCTTCAGTCTGTCACTTCTAATCTTATAGGGTCTTTTTCAACTTTACTAAAGGACATGAGAGTGAAGTGAAGCTGATTCAGAACTCCCTAAATTTGTCTACAGTGTTATCAGTGACCACCTCCATTGATAACACTTCTTTAACAAAACAAAACTGTGATAAAACACTGTGATACAAGTATCTTTTAAATCTAAGAGACTAAAACTATTGCTGGATAGCTATGAATAAAATAAACTACAACATGAATTCTGTCAGTAATAATATGAATTCAGCCAGTAAAAACAAATCAACAGCAATTTGGCAAACAAAAGCCCCTATCTTAGTCCAGTTTGATTTACCTGAAGCAATCAAAGGCAGTGGGTTGACAATGGCCTCTGAAGATCCCCTTCTCCATACAACCACTTTACCTCTTCTATACACTGTAATTTTATTTCTTTAGTTATTGATATATCTAATTATGAATTGCTTTAGGTAGTAGTAATTAAATTTCTTATTGTTTTAGGGCTGGGTATGGAGCTGCCTGGAATGCTATGGATTCCATAGGGTATGGAGTCTGGTGCTTTGGCAACAAGGTGGGCTCTTGTGCAGACAGCATTGGGGCCAGAGCAGTGGGATTCCAAGATGAGGTATAGGATGGCTTAGAGGATAAGAGCGCTGGGTGTTCTTCCAAAGGTCCTGAGTTCAATTCCCAGCAACCAAATAGTTATGGTTACTCTTCCTGATAAGATTCAAGAACACCTGAGGTGATTGCTTTTGCTGAAAAACATACAGAATGGGTAGTAGAAGAAGGTATTCATGAACATAACTATAGTCACATGATACATTATAGAAACTAGTATTCTAACTGGCAATAATGATCTTTTGTTTTTTGTATTAATGATTATTCTTTGTATACACACTTATTAGGCAGATATCTCTGTTTACATTTTTCTCTTCTTGTCCTTTATCATGTCTTATGAAATCAAGTTTATATTGATACTTAAGTGTTTTTAAATTTGTAGTATTTTTTTAGTTTGTGGAACTTAAAAAGAATAAGTGTACTTCAGGCGACATTCCTATTATTTTGTAAGAATTCATTCATCCAATTTGCTTCTCTGTGTGTATAGGGCTGTCATGTCAGGAGAATCATAAACTTTCCACTGTCAGAGTCTAATGTAAGCGTGACAGAAGGGAATGGTTGATGACAAAATAATAAGGCCTGGATTTGTGATGGTTGGTTTCAGTTTGTGATTGAAAAGATTTTATATCAACACAGGAAATGCACTCTGAGGAACACCTGCAAGGACACTTCCCCAGAGAATTAGCTGAGAGGACATGACCTGCCCTTACAGTGGCTTTCCCACAGTTGATGAGGTGTGTAAACTGAGTCACTGTCTGAGTGATCTGCCTGCCCTTGTTTCCTCCATCTATTGTTGCTTCTGATGCTCCCATCCACCCTTGATGTCTGACTCCAACTCCTCCAGCATTCCAACAAGACTAAACCATGACATTCCAGGAGGCTCCAGG
>NW_026585816.1:0-1061 GCF_907164565.1 Psammomys obesus | reverse complement strand
CCTTGACTATTCTGGAACTCATTGCATAGACCAGGCTACCATCCAGCTCTATGAGATATACCTGCCTCTGCCTCCTGAGGGTTGTTGGAAATAAAGGCATGACAAAATACACCCAGCTTGCCCATTGTTTTTATACTTAGGAACTGTTCATACAATTTCTCAGAGGTGGGCTAAGAACAGTTGATCTTTTTACTTGTCTCCCCCTCTTTATGTCCATTAATTAGCATTTCTTTTACAAGGCTACATCTTTTTTGAATTTTTTAAATTTATTTTTATTTTAATTAATTACAGTTTATTCACTTTGTATCCCCCTTATAGCTCCCTCCCACCTCCCCTCCCAATTCCACCCTCCCTTCCTCTTCCCCTCCCAGTACCCTCCCCCAGTCTACTGATAAGGGAGGTCCTCCTCCCTTCCCTCTGATCCTGGTCTATAAGTAATCATCAGGAGTGACTGCACTGTATTCTTCTGTGACCTGGTAAGGCTAAGTGTGGGGAACACACCTGCTGGGTAAGTACTCAGGAGGCAGAGGCAGGAGGATCACATTTCCAAAACTTTTCAAAGATTCATTTATTATTTACACAACATTTTGCCTGCACACTAGATCTCAGTATAGATGGTCGTGAGCCACCCTGTGGTTGCTCAGAATTGAACTCATGACCTTTGGAAAAATAGTGAGTAGTGCTCTTAACCACTAAGCCTCCTCTCCAGCCTCATCCAAGAACATTTTAAAGAAAGAATTTATGCTATTAAATTGTTCATGTTTCTTCCTTTCTCTCTTTCTTTCTCCCTCCCTTCCTTCTTCCTTCCTTTCTTTCTTCTGATTTGTTTGTTTGTTTGTTTGTTTATTTATTTATTTATTTATTTATTTATTTATTTAACAGTGTTCTGCCTGCATGTACCACTGCAAACCATACGAGGGCTTGAGGTCTCACTATAGATGGTTGTGAGCCACTATGTGATTGCTGGGAATTGAACTCAGGACCTTTACAAGAGCAGCCAATGCTCTTAACATCGGAGCTACCTCTTTAGCCCTGGTCCCACTTTTCTTCACTTCATGTTG
>NW_026585815.1:0-2170 GCF_907164565.1 Psammomys obesus | reverse complement strand
TTGAGATGTGTTTGTTGCAAGCAACTAAGTTCAATCTCAGTTTCCAAGTCATGGGACAACTATCAAACCAGTAGGGAAACAAAATAGATATGAGATAGAATAAACCAGAGTCCAGAGGTGTCCACCCGACCAGCATTCCACATTCTTCCAGCTGTTTGAAATCTTAAGCCACAATGCTATCCTTCCCCAGATTCACTGTGAATGCTGCAGCAATACATAGTCTACCTGGGAGTTGCTGGTAACAACAGTGGCTGCTGCTCCAGGAACACAGGTGTAGGTGACAAGGAAGCAGGTGCTAGGATCTCTCTCTTCAGGCATTTGAGAGGGGATTCCAGGAAAGGCCTCTGTGCAGAACACAGGGCATGGAATGCTTCAGCCAGCAAGTGGGGATGGAAATCCACCATAGTCTTCCACCCCAATGTTTCAGAGACCTCAGAAGCATGAATTGTAATGAAATCCAGTGCCTGCATTTTCAGCTGCTCTGCACTGTGGAGGTCAGCCAGGATGAGAGTGAGAGCAGCATTCTCCATGGAGAGGTCCCTTCAGAGGGCATCCTCACACATGACCTTCAAGCACTCCAGGCCATATCTGTCAGCAGCTGCCAGCACACCAGTGGCCATGGTGTGGAGGTTTGGTGCCTTCCCTGTGTAAATGAAGTCCATCATCTCATTGAAGACTTGAGGCTCCAGGTCCTTGATCTCAACTCTGTTCTTTCGCCTCTCCTCCATGTCATGTTGAAACATGGCTCTGAAAACTGGAGAGTGAGCTGCTAAGATGGCCTTGTGAGCCCAGAATTCCTGACCAGATCCCAAGAGGCAGCAGTCTGTGAAGAGGGAATTCTCCCACAGCTCTCCTAGCTCATCCATCAGAGTGCAGGTTGGAACCTTGATATCCGATTATGTGTTCCGTCCTGGAATGGTGCAGGAGCCTTGAACCATGTACACATTGCACAGGAGAATAAGGTGGTCCTCAGGGAGAAGGAGTTCTGCCTGGGACAACAGGAAATCTCTCAGGATAAACTTTTTAAATCTCCCGTTGCTGTCTGGCAGAAACCTAAGGACAATTTGGCTCCACAGTCTTTGGCATTTATCTCCTTCGGCATTTATGATCTAAAAGTTGAACTTCACCCAAATGGGGCTTCTTGGACAGTGTAGCAACACTAGGTGAACTGACAGGTAATCTTTGCTATCTTCATCGCTCCCACTGGGGTGTGCTCTCAAACACCATTGGAGTTTGTTATTGGCTCCTGATGAGAAAGTCACACTTTCAATGGCTTCCCTCATGCTCTCCAGGCAAAATGAGAAGCTGTTGATGATCCACCTGTAGAAAAATGTCTGGACGGTGATCTACGTGGAGCTGAAATTCTCAGCTGGCAGGTTGTATGACATTTCTGCTGGAGGCAGTTTGAAGTTTCAACTTGATTCAAACAAAGAATCAAGATTGTTTTCCCTTTAACAATAAGGACACAATTACAGATATTGTAGAATCTTAGAATGTGCTCTCTGCATTCTTCCCTCTTTGCTGAGACTGGAAACTTGGGTCTCTCTTTCATTTTCTTTCCAGATTTCAGTATTAGTTTCAGAGAAGACAGTCCAGCCAATCCCTTAGTAATTCTTACATCACTCCAGTGAATTCTCCGTATAGAATCTTAGGTCAATTGGTAACTACTTTTGTCTATTATACACAACTTTTGAAGTGTTTTCGACATTCAATACATTCTTCCTTCAAAACATGTTGTATTTGCCAGAGTCCTGTAGAATAACAGTACCTACAGAACTAATGTGTATATGTTTATGTACATACATACTTATATACATACTATAAAGAGGATTAGGGAGAATGACTTACCAGCTACTGTCAGGGTAATCCACTGATGGCTGGCTGTGCACAGAAAGTCCATGAAGCCAGTGAGTTGTTCAGTCCAGTAGGCTAGACGTCTCAGCTTGTTCAATATATTCTGGAATGCTGAAGAAGGAGGCTGTAATGCCAGAGAAGAGTTGGGATTGCGAGCAAGATGAGGGCAAGCAGGGGAATGAACAAAGCTTTCTTCTTCCATGTCCTCATCTAGGCTTGCAGGAGAAGGTGTGGCCCAGTTAAAGATGTGTCTCCCATGATCAAGACCTGGATTAAAGGTGTGTGTCTTCTTGTTTCCAGGATTGAATCAAATGTG
>NW_026585814.1:0-2242 GCF_907164565.1 Psammomys obesus | reverse complement strand
CTCCCTGTCAGCTTCCCTGGACTCCTCACGAGGAACGTCAGCTTCAAACAACTGTAGAGATTTCTTTCATTTCACACACACACAGACTCAGAGACAGACAGAGACAGAGACAGACAGACAGACAGACAGACAAAGGGAGGGGGCTTGAAGGTAGAAGAGATATGTGCAAACACAGAGTGGAATACTGCTCTAAGAACTCCAGGGAATATCGGTGATCGGAATATGGTGCTGGTGCTGATGGTGGTGGTGGTGGTTGGTGGGCTGGACGCTGGACTGTGAGGGGGTGGGGGTGGGGGAACCACTAACCCTGTAGAGTTGTTCTTGTGGATCCCTATGTCCTGGGAGAGCCAAATGCCCACGGTGTGGTGACTGCAGCCAGCATCTCAGGGACAGAAGCCCCACGATTTCCCTCCAGCCCCCAGAGCAGCTCAGGTGAAATGAGGCCAAGCCAGGAGGCCGTTTCTTGGGAATCCCTGGCCACAGGAGTCGGGAGGAGTGAGGACACTGGTGTGAGCATGAGTCGGGAAGTTGGAGAGGAACCTCTTGCCCAGCGGTGATGTTCCCTGCCCGGCCCCCTAGGGTCCGGACCTTGCCGGACTTCTCTTTCCCTTGGAGACATTTTTCCCTCTACACACACAGTTCCCCCGCCACCACACTCGCCTACAAAAATCCTAGTGCTAGGTAAACTGTGCCTCCTCGGGCAGCTGTGCCCTTGGTCTCGGGCATAGTTCATTTGTCCGTTCCTCCAGATTCTACTCTGGGATGTCTTCTGGAGAATTTCAGGTTTCTACACCTAGTGCCTGAGTTAAGGGCCTCTAAGTTTACACACTTCTGTCACCAAATTTGGACTCAATTTCCTTAGGTGACAGATCCAAAGCAAAAGCCTTTTAATTACTGCCAGTGATTGGGTAAACGAAGGCTCCCTCGGGTAAACGGAGGTTCCCATGTTCAAGTCTCTTTAATCCAGACCTTCCACCTCTGTTCACTCTCCCAAAAGTTTTAAACGTCAACAACCTACTTAACTTTATCTTCTTCATATATTTGTGTGTGTGTCTATATATATGTATGTACATATATATATGTATATATGTATACATATATATATGTACATACATATATATATGTTTCAATATCTTGCCAGACACACATTTCCTATATCCACAACAGCGCCAACGCAGCTACCACAAAAGTTCAAGTCTGACCTCACAGACTTCCATCAAGCTGGACCTGCACTTTCCCTCCCAGCCACAGATGTTCTTACAGACCCTGGACAGCATCAACACAACCTCTTCTTCCTGGACTTGGCCAGCATTTCAGCCTTTTGACCTCCCTACAGCACCCCCAGTGTCAGCAGGAAGTAGCCAGAAGAGAATCTACGCCCATTATTCGCTTCTTATTAACAAAAGGCTGGAATGGTGTGCTTCAGGCCCAGGACAAGCAGCTCCAGGTTCTCTCAGCATGCCTCAGTCCCTACTGATGCCTTGCTTGGCCACCCCTCCAACTCTTGACCATGTAATCTGGACATTTTGTTGCTATTATTTCTTCTCTCTCTTAACCCCTTGCATGGCAACCAAAAGCTGCTTCCAATGAACGCAAATTTATGAACTTTAACTTACCTTACATGAGAAGCAGCCCAAGTTCTTCTTTTTTAATTACAGAAAAAAAGAGGAAGTTTAGTATTTAGGCAGCTGCTTCTGGTTTGCCTAGCAACCTATGATGTCATCATGTGTCACAGGCCAGGTGGCCACACCTGGCAGGTGTGGTTACATTGCTCCTTAAAGGAATCAACCCACCAAGTTGTCCCTCTCTTGGCCTCTCATGTCTCTTGCCCTCTGGCTCTTAGCTCTCTTGCCCTATTCCTTTTCTCTGTTGGGGTGCCCTCCTCTCTCCCCCATCATGTCTCCATCTCTCCTTCTCTCTCTCTCTCTCTCTCTTCATCTTCATCTAATAAACTTCTTTCATATAAGATATGTTGTGTGACATCATTATTTCAGTTGTCCCAACAGCAGCCCTCACCCATAGACTCTGCATCAGTTCCTGCCTTCTGGCCCAAACCTGACCCCTGACTAGAACCAACAACACCCAACCCTCCATCCCATATTCCCACATTCCCACCTTGCTCCCACTGCCCCCAGTACGGTACTTATGAGCTATAATAATGAATGAATCATTCTCACTCCAAGTTGCTTTTGGGCACCGGGTTGGGTCACAATAGCAAGATCAACTAAGATTTGGACCTTGG
>NW_026585813.1:0-13337 GCF_907164565.1 Psammomys obesus | reverse complement strand
CATCTGTCCCCTGTCTGACATCATACACCTTGGCCAAATTAGTAGGATGTCTTGTGGCCACACTGAGACCTGCCAATAGAGTCTGCTGGTAGACTAGGAGATGCTCCCTATCTGCAGCCATTTTGTAATCCCAACTGGGCTTCTTGTAGGGAAGGTGGTTGGGACTCCTGCAGTGTCTGGGACATTTTTGCATGCTTCTGAAATAATATGTCTGCTCTCCTCTATGGCAGACAAAACTTTTAAAAACTGCTGACAATCAACCCAGGTGGGCTGGTGGGTAAAAAGAACAGTTTCAAAGAGATCAATCAAATCCCTAGAATTGTCAGAGAACCTGGAATTCTGAGTTCTCCAGTTATCTGGTTTCCCCAGAGCGAGAGGATGCCCAGCAGCTCTGGGTCCTTGGCACTAGGCCAGATAGTGGTTCCAACCTGGATAAAGGTGCTGGAGCCAGCTGGGGAATGGGAGGGGGTGGAAAAATTATTTCCATTTCTGTTTTACTCTGCAAAACAGAGTAAAGCAGGGGCAATGGGGAAACAAGGGAGCCAGGGCAATGGCCTCTGGATTCAGAGAGTCTGTGGAAGGAAGATTATTAGTGAGGGTCAGAAAGGACTTGATCCATGGAGGTGGATGAATTGCTATATCCTTCCAAACTACAGTACAGGGCACTTGATCTGGGTGCTCACACGCTTTCTGAAAGACTATTTCCCACTGCAAGGAAGATGGGAAGATTGAAAGTTCCTTCTGGTGGCCAGCCCACATTGAAAGTGGGCCATTCTGAGCTGCAAAATGTCATCATTTTTCCTTTCTTCATATCAACTGAAAGACTGTGAGCTCTGGTCTTAACCTCACCAAAATGAGTCAGAACCTAGTCAAGGGGTTTGGAAGTATTCTGTCCCATATTGTCAGTCAGTCTATTCATCAAGAGAATTCAAGAGAAAGAAAAGAAATAAAGAAGACAATTTTTTTTGTTTTTTTTTTTTAATTTTATTTTTTTCTTATCAGTTACATTTTATTAACTCTGTATCCCAGCCGTGTCCCGATCCCTCATTCCCTCCCAGTCCCTCCCTCCCTCCCTCATCTCCACCGTGCCCCTTGCCAAGTCCACTGATAAGGGGGGACCTCCTCCCCATTCATCTGATCCTGTTTTATCAGGTATCTTCAGGACTGGCTGCAAAGCTCTCCTCTGTGGCCTAACAGGACTGCTCCTCCCTTGGGGGGTGGGGAGGCCAAAGAGCCAGTCATTGAGTTCCTGTTAGAAATAGTCCTTGTTCCCCTCACTATGGGAAACCAATTGGTTACTGAGCTACCACAGGCTACATCTGAGTAGAGGTTCTAGGTTACATTCATACATGGTCCTTGGTTGCATGTCAGTCTCAGAAAAGACCCTGTGCCCAGATATGTTTGGTCCTTGTGGAGCTCCTATCCTTTCCTCATCAGACTAACTCCCCTTCTTTCTTATGATTCCCTGTACTCTGCCAAAGGTTTGGTCATGAGTCTTTGCTTTGAAAACACTGCTAGTTAGAGTCTTTCAAATGCGCTCGGTAGACTCCTGTCATACTTTCAATGCGCATCCCATCTGTCTTTCTAAACGAAGATTGATAATCTTACCCCATGTTCACTCTCTTGATTATCTTTTTTAGGTGTGTAGATTTCATTATGTTTATCATATCTTATAGGTCTATATAAGTGAGTATATACCGTGTTTGTCTTTCTCCTTCTGGGATATTTCACTCAGGATGATCTTTTCTAGATCCCACCATTTGCCTGCAAATTTCATGATTTCCTCCTTTTTGATTGCTGAGTAGTATTCCATTGTGTAAAAATACCACAATTTCTGTACCCATTCCTCCATTGATGGACATCTGGGTTGTTTCCAGGTTCTGGCTATTACAAATAATGCTGCTATAAACATGGTTGAGCAAATATCCCTTTTGTGTACTTGAGCAAACTTTGGGTATATACCTAGCGGTGGTATAGCTGGGTCTTGAGGAAGCACTATTCCTAATTGTCTTAGAAAGCACCAGATAGATTTCTAGAGTGGTTCTATCAGTTTACATTCCCACCAGCAGTGGAGGAGGGTTCCCCTTTCTCCACAACCTCTCCAGCATGTGTTGTCCCTTGAGTTTTTCATCTTGGCCATTCTGATGGGTGTAAGGTGGTATCTCAGAGTCGTTTTGATTTGCATTTCCCTGATGGCTAATGAGGATGAGCATTTCTTTAAGTGTTTCTCTGCCATTCGATATTCCTCTGTCGAGAATTCTCTGTTTAGCTCTGTTCCCCATTTTTTAATTGGATTACTTGGTTTGCTGCTTTTCAGCTTCTTTAGTTCTTTGTATATACTCGATATTAGTCCTCTGTCCGATAAAGGGATAGTGAAGATTCTTTCCCAATCTGTAGGCAGGCGTTTTGTTTTGATGACAGTGTCCTTTGCTTTACAGAAGCTTTTCAGTTTCATGAGGTCCCATTTATTGATTGTTGCTCTTAGAGCCTGTGCTGTTGGTGTTCTGTTCAGGAAGTTGTCTCCTGTGCCAATGAGTTCTAGGCTGTTCCCCACTTTTTCTTCTAACAGATTTACAGTATCTGGTTTTATGTTGACGTTAAAGAAGACAATTTTAACAAACAGTAAATCACAGAAAAAAGGAGCTGGCCATTTCAGGCAAAAGTAAAACTAAAGACAGCCTGTACCTGGGCTAATATCCCGGGACAAAACAGAAATCACAGCATGGAAAAGAGCTGTGGCTTCAAACAGAAATAGAACCAAGCACTTTCCGGAAAACATGAGACCACAAACAATCACAGAAATGAAAAAGTAACTCCTGGCACAACACCAAGCAAAACAAAATTAATCGCATACAGAGACAAAGTAAAACCAAAAACCTGGCTTTTCTGGACTTCTCTGCCACAGAATTTCCGGATGGCTTAACTGATTACTGATGAGAGGATGAGATGTCTCTGATACCCTAACAAGCAGATGGCCACCTGAGTATCTTCCCCAAGCCATACTCTGTGTCCTGACTGAAGGTTAACCAAAACCATATAACAAAAAACTTAAGACAGACAGACAACACAAAACATTTACCTGCAGGACTCTGCTCTCCGCGTCGGGGATCCTAACGATCCTGAGGGTTTGCAGTCAGGAAACCAATGTACCAGGAACATGGGACCCTAAGAGACCACCAGGAGATGACTCATGAAGAGAGACACATAAAGAGATCTTACTTTAGGATAGCAATCAAACTCAGGACCCAAGTCTCACTGACACAGCAGTAGAGGAGTGCTGTGAGACCCTGCGCTCTGAGTGAGCAGGGTTTTTAAAGGGAAAGATTGCAAGCAGGGTGGCACCTGTTTCCATGACAGAAAGCAGGTGGGTTCATGCTTTGACATTACAGGATTTTTAAAAGCCATAGGGGAGAGGTGACCGTTTACATATCACAATTGCCATTCTTCTAAACTACATCTGAAACGTTGGGGAGAATTTTCCCAAACAATTCTCATTACTTATTGCCAGGGAGATTGTCTCTATTCTTTACTAAACATTTATTCTGTGATATTTCCTGGAGGCCGTTGCTAGAAGAGCTAATTTTTTTCTGCCAGGTGCATATTCTCTGATATTTCTTGGTACCTGAGTTCAGCTCCCAGTCAAGAAGGTTCTTCATTTCAAAGTGGAGTCACACAGGTTAAATTAAATTCTTCAAGGTCCCCAACATTAGAGGTTCACAAGGGTTAAGCTACTGGAGGTCCTCATGCCAGAGAAAACCACTGGTCATTAAAGAAATAGAAAACTGACGGGAAACACAGAAACACATGAACGGAGTCACACACAATGTCACACACAGACTGTTTAAAATTATTTTTTAAACTTTTATATAGGTTTCTTATATCTTCTTCTCCATACTCCACCCCAATGTTTTCTAACACCCCAAAACTATGTAGGGGAGAGGAAGGGTCAGAAGAAGAGAGGGCACAGTTCTTTTTTAGCTGCTTCCTGCTGGTTAGAGTTATCTGGATCCCTTGGAGCCAGCACAATCCTTGTTTCAGTTTTTCTCTTTTCTCACAACAGCCAGCAAGGAGCAGCAAAGGGAATCAGGAACAGCACTGTTCTTTCTCTGATCTTCACACTCTCTGGGCTCTTGTATTTATTCTCTCTCTGCAGATTCCTCACATTGAAACTTCCTACAGCTGGGAAAGAGTGCTTCTCAGAGCCTGAACCAAGAAGGAAGTCTGCTGCTGTGGACCATCTGAATCAGTCCCACACCCCCCCATGGGACCAAAACAAAAACATGTTTATATCCACAACACAGAGACACACAGACACACTAAAAAGACAACCATGGGTGGCTACCACACTTTCATGCAGTAAGGAATCCAGGCACCATGACCAGACTTACCTCCAGAGCTGACAGACTAGGGGACTTTCTCCTTTGTTTCTTTGGAGTAGAAGTGTCAAGTTCTTGTGAACTTTTTAGGCAACAATTCATCAAGGCAGTGTTGGATACCTAGAACTCAGGTTGAGCACTCCCTAGGAATTCTTTGACTGCTTCCCTAATGGTAATTCAAGGGACCCTGAGAGCCCCAGTACTTGAGGTTTGTCCCTGGACACTCAGTGGAACCTCCATAAATTTATAACAGAAAATGTACCACAATTTCTGTATCTAGACAGTAACCTAGCATAACTGTCCTTTGAAAGGCTTCATCCAGCAGCAGATGTAAACAGGTGCAGAGACCTAGAATCAAATAATAGGACAAACTCTGGAACTTCTGTGGACAAGTGGGAGGAGGGTTTGAGGGAGGCAGAGAGATAAAGAACAGCACAAGAAGGCATAAGGAATCAAATAACCTAAGCCAATGGCGGTACACAACGTCTGGACCACCAACTAAAAAGTATGCACCGGCTGGACCTACACCATCAACACACATGTAGTAGATGTGCAACTTGGTCATGATGTGGATTCCCCAACAATGGGAGTAGAGGTTCTTTGTTGCCTGCCTTTGGATCACTTTCTTCCAACTGGACTGCCTGGTCTAGCCTCAATAGGAGATGTGCCCAATCTGACTTGACATTACAAGGGGATTGCTATCCATCAGAGGTCTACCCTTCTCTGTGATTGAAGTGGGTGAGGAAAAAAGGGAGGGGAAGGCATAGGGAGCGGCTTAAAGAGGAGGAGGTAGGGCAAGTTCACATCCTGATGTAAAGCCTATTAATTAATTAAGTAAATAAGTAATAAAGAAAAAAAGGAGATGTGGCAGTAGCAGGTGTGGCAGAAAGAGGAGAAGGGGTTTAAATAGGGAGGGGGCACTGAGGAGTCTGCACAAACATCCACAGCTGAGCAGAGCTGGATGCACTAAACTTGACTTTCCTGAACAAAGAAACCAGAAAAACTCACAAAACACTTCAATGTTTTTATTCATTTTGTATTTTATTTGTAAGGTTTGGTATAAAGGCAAGAGGGTAGCTGGGACCTTATTCTGTGTAAAGACAGGGCCATGGGGGCTCTGTTCCTTCTGGAATCTGTGCGTGTATGTGTTTATCTGTGGAATTAAAATGATGATATTTTAAAATCTGAATGAAGATATTAATATTTTTGAACATGAGACAAGTCAACACCTCTAAGTTTGGTCCTGGACCATCAGAGTTAAACTCTATAAAACATTTTAAAATTTATCAGGTATTTTAAAATAATAATCCTTGGGCAGTCTAACAAAAAACTTAAAAACAGTTTTTCAACCCTTTGTGGGAGGTCAGAAGATCTTGGTGTTTAGTTTATTAATTTTACAAGGTAAAATCAAGTCATGCTGTTTAATCCAATTAAACAAAACTGCAGTTATTACAATATAGCATGTCAAAAAATCTTCATAATATGTTGTTCTTCATTTAAAAAGGCTGGAGATTCTTGAATGAAAAATGTTTGCTTAATGCTCTTTTATAGGACAAAAAGGACTACAGCTCCATGTTAGCCTAGGGTTATGCAGGGTTATATTCAGATCATTGTTAACTATTATTCCTGGATGCCTGTACCTAAAATAAATGATTTAAGGCTGTTTCTTTCTGGCCTATAGATTTGGTATTGCCAGAATAGTCTATTTTCGCTGAAGGCTGAAGGCTAAGTATAGTTAGTTCTCTGTTTAATGCTGAATAAAACTTTTGTCCTTTAATTTTTGCTGCTAAGTTTTAATACAATATGATAGGATTAATAAGATTTGCTAGCCCCTTTATAAATTATGTTTAATTAAATTTTAGCTTTGATTTTATTTTAAAAAGAGCAGATTTAAAGTTATGCTAAAGATTATAGTTGAGTACAAGATTAAATTTTACCTAATCCGTTTGTTTAGGTTGATTTTTTTATGGTTAATATTAAAATGGGTAACCATAAAGTTTGCCTATATAAATCTACCTAATATTTGGTTCTAAAACATACATTTAAAATATATGCCAAAATTAAAGATTATAACATCCTGTTTTATAGGATGGAGTTTAGAGCAGATGATAACGGTAGAAAAAGGGTAACTCAAATATGCTGGCTCTCAGACTTGTCAAAGATCTGAAAAATATGGCATTTTAACTTATGTAAGCTTATTATGACAGAGTCCAACCTGTTGAGCCACAAGAAAATAAATTAATTCAGTTTTTAAAGGTACAACCTATAGTTTTTCCATTAAAAAAAAAGTTATTCCAATTGTTGATACTTTAATGATATTTACTGATGATTCATTATCTGGTGTCGCTGCCTATGCTTATGAAACCAAAACAATGTCTTTTCAAGTGTTTAGCACATTTGCACAAATAGCAGTTATCTACAGTATTGGCTGTGTTTCAAGAGTTTTAATAAGCAGTCTTTAAACATTTTTACAGATAGTGTGTATGTAGCTCACTCTTTGCCTAGGTTAGAGACTGCAGATCAAATCGAGATATTTTCTCCTGCTGGAATTTCATTTTTACAAATTCAAAACTTGATACAAGAAAGAAACTTTCCCCTTTTTTATAGGACATTTAAGGGCTCATTCTAATTTGCTAGGAGCCCTGTCTAAAGAAAATGCATTGGCAGATAAAGCCACCAAAGTGTATTGTTCAACGGTAAAAAGAGTCTAGGATGCCCATAACATGCATCATCTTAATAGTCAAACCTTGAAATTTAAATATGGGTCGACTAAAAACCAGGCCATACTATAATCAAGGCTTGCAATACTTGTCCTCAATTTCAGCCTCTTCCTCATTTGGGAGTCAATCCTAAACGGATTGGTTCCAAATCAAATTTGGCAAATGGATATTACTCATATTCCTAAATTTGGAAAATTAAAATATGTACATGTTTGCATTGATACCCATTCTGGATTTATTTTTGCCACTCCTCAACCAGGAGAAGCTGCAAAAAAAAATTTATTGCTCATTGTCTACAGGCTTTTAATGTTCTACGAGTTCCTAAGCAATCAAAAACTGACAATGGAGCAGGATACACTAACAAATCTTTTAAAAGATTTTGTCAACAGTTTCAAGTTTCTCATACAACTGGAATATCTTACAGTCCTCAAGGACTAGGCAAGCTAGAGCATGCCCACTAAACAATGAAGATTTACTTGCAAAAAACAAAGAAGGGGGAACCACTCCCATGGACACCTAAATTAAAAAAAAATGGATCTGAAATTTTAAAATTTGAATAAGCATGGGAAATCTGCAGCAGATAGATATTTGCATACAAAAACCAAAAATAAATTTTACTAAAGTAAAATGGAGGAATCTTTTAACAAATCAATGGTATGGACCCGACCCTGTGCCCATATGGGGACAAGGAGCTGTATGTGTTTCTATGCAGGAAAATGATGCAGTTTGATGGCTACTGGCATGCCTGGTGTAAAAAGTGGATAAGGAGTTTTCTCCTGATAATGATAATGATGTCAAAGAAGACCCTGCCAGTCAAGATGACTACTATGTGCTGCCCTCAAGGAAGAATGTTGTTTTTACATGGACTATTCTGGGGTTGTGAAAGACTGCAAGGCTAAAGATAGAGAGGGCTTAGAAAGGAGAAAAAGACAGAACAAGAGGACAGTTGGTTTCATAATTGGTTTTCAACCTCTCCCTGGCTCACCACTCTCCTCCCTTCAATCTTGGGACCCATGATGGGCTTCCTTCTTCTCATATCTTTCAGCCCATGGGCCATCCAAAGGCTTACTAGCTTTGTAAAAGAACAAATTGACTCCCTGGCATCCAAACCCATACAAGTTAATTATCACAGACTTGATTTGGCTGACAGAGGCTTAGCTGAGCCCAGGGAAGACTGGTAACAGTCCATCATATGGGTCTTCATTGTGTTTGGCTCTCATGAGAACAGCATAAAACTCAGAAAAATGCTTGCCTGATGTGGCATGGGCACCACAGGGGTGTAGGACAAGGTACCCCGCAGGGGAAGGACCCAATTGTCTGCTTCTGAGTTCCCTGAGAAGCAAACCTGATTGCATAGAGGTTGGTGTTTGTTTACCCCTAACCACAACCTGCTGTGGATGCCCTCAGGTGTTGATGGGGTCTTCCTCTCTTCCCCAAAATGACACCCAAAAAGGCTGCAAAATGCCCTGGGAGAATCAGGTCTCTACTTCCACCCTCTGGTTAATGCCAGCTGTCTTCAAAAGACCTTGTGTTCATAACCTACCTGCTAGCCTCTTAAATTATTTGAGAAAGGGAGGAGATTCCGGGAGCCAAGGCCAGGTAGTGGAAAGTTACAGACAGCTGCAAGAAGGTTGTAGGTGAGAGATTTACTTTTCCGGCACCTATGAGACATCTGTGTGTCAGGCTAGACATTTTGAAATATCTTAGCTGACATTCTTGTTGTATCTCTTTTAGTAAACTTTCTTGTGTTGTTCTGCATCATCATTAATCACCCTGTTATGTTTTGTAAACTATATTGCTGACACATTTTCCCTTCCTACTTTCTCCCTATAAAGTTGTGTGAAAATTTTTCAAATAAATGAGAGTGAGATCAGAGTATAGACTTCCACTCATTCTTTTGTGTCTCTTGTCGCCACCACCATTTCATTCGCCACTTCATAAGAAACTGTTGAACTCCCTCTGAACAGGACAAACCCTCACTCCCATCCTAGGAGAATATTAGAAGTGAAAAAGGGCTGTAGACGTCTTCTGTCTACTTCCTCCTGATTAGGGTCAATGGGTCTGTAGGGGATTACCAAAATAAAGTTATTAGGATGCCAATAGTCCAGTCTAAAGACCAATACCAAGAAACAACATGAAGTCCAAAAAAGCTGCCAGACTCAGTTGAATTGCCTGGAGAAGTTGTCTGAAATGTTTCTCTCTTCAAAGTCAAGTGTCAGAGCACTAATACAAGTGCAGACATGTCAACCCAAACAACCAAGCCTCAGTGTATGGGAAGCTATATGTATCTTCTTTCCTCAGAGTCCTCCCAGAGATGGTCTCAGCTGTCCAAAGTCACACCCCTTGCACGTGAGGGGTCAGAAAAAAATATCACATGCCCTGTTACCAGCCTCCCTACAGTAAAACATCATGTGCCCTACTTGCAGTAAAACATACATGACAAAACTGAGTCTTCAAGGAACCAGAAACTTTCACTTCATATCCTTATTTCGGTTTAAAAAATGTATTTTTACCTTTCACATTAACAATCTATACACAGAAGAATAATTATAATTATGGGAACCATAAGACTAGAACTATATATCAAATAATAGTCAAACAAAACATTAGATTTCTATTAATAAACAATAATTAAACCAAAAAGCTTTTAAATTTCCAAAGCCATACAAAATAACCTGAATTTCTATCAATATACAATAGTTACACAAAATAACCTTAAATTTCTATCCACATACAATACAAAATAACCTTGAATTTTCACAAAATAACCTTAAATTGCTATCAATATACATCAATTCATACCTAGGCAAAGTAACACATCAAAGACCTAGAACATCATCCCCACCTTTTGAGAATGGGGATATCCTGTAGGCAAAGATATCTTTTGAGTGTCCTATGAAAATCTGGGATATTGGCCAAGCCCCAGGAAAGCTAGCTGAATATTTTTTGTCCATCATTTCTGTTGTCTGTCTAGTCTCTGTGTTGTCTGTCCATTCTCTGTGTTGTGTTTGGGCTAGCCCTTTTGAAGATGATTTGCATCCAAATTTTAGAAAAATCAGTAATTGAGGTAAAACAAAACAAAACAAAACAAAACAAAACAGTTGGCAGGAGTGAATCACCTGGGCTATTGCTTTGTGAAGACACTCATGTCTCAGTTGATAAGAGGTTTTCCACAGTCAGATGTAATCTTTGTAAGTTTTGTTGGTAAGCATATTTTGTCATTCCCTGTAGATACATAAGCGTAACCACATCCCATCTCAAAACTATTGCAGATTTCCATTCTATTACTGCATCCTTATAGTATATTAGTTGACCCAGCTCTTCAGTTTATTTTTAGTAAGCCAGTGTCTCTCAGCTGCTGTTGTTCCTTTTTTCCAACATTAAGAAAATGTAGTCTATTGGTTATGCTAACCTCTGAAGTTCCTGTTTTCTTCCCTAAATTCTTTCTCTCCACAATTTCCTCCATTTGTGTTTTCTTTAATTTTTCCAATTCTATCTTCAGATCTTGAGCTGTTTTGTTGATTTCCTTCACCTGTCTGACTGTATTTTCCTGTTTTTCCTTCAATTCCTTCAGCTGTTTTTTTGAACAATCTTCTGTTTCTTTTATTTCATTCAGTGATTTAAATATTTCCTCTCTAAATGCCACAAACTGTTTGGCTGCAACTTCCTGTATTTCTTTGCAGATGGCCATAATATGTTTGAATTTATCTTCGCTATTTCTTTATGAATTTTATTTGTTTCCTCTGTTATCCTCTTCATGAGCATAGATGTTAGGTCATCTTCAATTATGCTCAGGTGTCCAGGGTTACTTGCCCCTGGATAACTTGGTTTTGGATATGCCATATTGCTCTATCTTTTGTTGGTTGAGCTTTTATGCTGGCTTCTACCCATTGGTTATATTAGTTGGTGGGTGTTATTTTCTGGTGCTGACTGGAATCCTGTGGTAGAGGGAATCCCCTAGGCAGGAAATGGTTTTTCCTGAAGGAAGCATCTCTTCTAAGGTGCAATTGGTTCTTTCTTCAACTCCTTGTCCTGTAAGATTGTAATACCTGTAATGTGCTTTATAGTGTAATATGGAAAGAATAATTTTGTCTTATTGCCTACATATGTGGGAGCATTATTGTTCCTATTTTGTGTACAAATCCGCTTAATTGCCATTATTTCTAATAAGTGTATAATTGCACAATCATCCTTTGCAGAACTTGAAGCAGTTGCCCATTGAAAGCCTGAGTAAGTATCAATGGTATGGTATATATACCTTCGTTTTCCAAATTTTGCAGAATGAAAAACATTCACCTGCCAGGTTTCATTTTGTGTTTGGTCCCCTTAAGGTTACTACCAGTAGGTAACAGAATTTGGTTATATAGAGAACATGTAGGACATATTTTTTTATCATTTCTTTAGCTTGTTGCCAAGTGATAGAAATTTTTTTCTTGTAACATTTCCCATTAACATGATGTTTCTCATGAAATTTAGAAGCTTCTAAAACATTCCATATTCATAATTGGTCAGTTTCCTTATTTGCTTGTGCCTGGCAAACCTTTATGTGACCGAATGAATAGTTTCTACTTCTGACGACCTGTTGTAATCACAGAAACAAGGAAGTTATTTCTGAGCCTGGTTTATCAGGAACAAATTCAGCAGTCTCTACATAGAAAACAACTCTTTCTGCATATAAATAATCAGTAATTATATTAAGAGATCCTGGAAAATCTAATAATACCATAAAGATTGCATACAGTTGTGAGGTATATGGACTTTTGGTCACCTTGCTTATTTTGTCTGACTTATAATCTGCAACCATCTTGTTCGCATCAGTATAGAATGTTGGTGCCTCTGGAATTGCTGTTCTCCTTACAATAAGTGGAAGAATCCAATTAGTTCTTTTTATAAAAAGCATTCATCCACTTTTAGGATATTTATTATTAATTTTTTCCAATTAGATAAGCGATTTGCCAATCATCATTGATCAACCACACTGACATTGTCTCAGTATTAGTAAGAGGCACTACAATTTCAGCCAGATCTCTTCTTTTAGAATTAGTTCAGAAATATTTTCTGTATATGTTGGGACCAATTAAGTAATGATGAGGCACACAACAAATCTTATATGAAAGAGGTTTCTTAGATGGGAATGAAGAGAGAGAGAGAGAGAGAGGAGAGAGGAAGACATGATGGAAGGAAGATATTGAATTTAGTAGATTGCCACAAACACATGTCAACAGGGGTTCTTTGGGCTGACACATGTCTGGAATGGATTGAGCAGAACCCATGACCAAGGACCTGAACAAAGAGGAAAACAAACATGAACCTATAATGATATGAGAAGGGACAAAGAAGACATTTCCTTTTTTAAGGTCAGGGTTAAGAACTGGAGTGAAAAACAACTGTTCGGAAGAGCAACTTTTGCTCATACAGAAGACACCTAGATGCTTCCAAGCACACACAGGAGAAGTTTCAACCATCTGTGAGTGGACATACACAGGATCTGAGGCACTTTCTTGCCTCCATGTGCACATACATCTCTGTATACCAAATCTTACAAAGAAAATATAAAATGAATAAAAATATTGAAGTCATTTGTGGGTTTCTCCCGTTTATATGTTTAGGAAAGTCAAGGTTAGTGCATCTAACTCTGCTCAGCTGTGGATTTTTGTACAAACTCCTCAGTGCCCCTACCCTATTAAACCCCTTCCTCCTTTTTTTAGAACTTGGTGTCTACTGCTGCAACTCCATTTTTCTTCATTACTTATTTATTTAATTAATTAATTGGCTTTACATCAGGATGTGAACTTACCTTACCTCCTCCTCTGTAAGCTCCATTCTATGCCTCCCCCTACTTTTCTTCCCCACCAACTTTATTCCCAGAGAAGGATAGACCTCTGATGGATAGCAACCCCCTTTGAATGTCAAGTAGGACTGGGCACATCTCCTATTGAGGCTAGTCCAGGCAGTCCAGTTGGAAGAAAGTGATCCAAAGGCAGGCAACAAGGAACCTGTTGCCTTTGTTGGGGAATCCATATTATGACCAAGCTGCACATCTGCTATATGTGTGTTCAGATTCTGTGTCCAGCCTATGCTTGGTTTTTGGTTGGTGGTCCAGTCTCTGTGAGCACCCATGGGCCCAGGTTAGTTGATTCCCTAAGCCTTTTAGTGCTGTCCTTGACCCCTCTGGCTCCCTCAAACCTTCCTCCCACTCTTCCACAAAACTCCCTGAGCTCAGCCTATTAATGGCCTGTTG
>NW_026585812.1:0-1210 GCF_907164565.1 Psammomys obesus | reverse complement strand
GTGTCTTTGACTCTGGCAATAATGCTGGGGGGACTGACAGTCGGAGGCATTGCCGCCGGAATTGGGACCGGAGCCACCACTTTAACAGCAACTACCCAATTCCAACAACTACAACAGGCTATGCATACCGACTTACAGGCCTTAGAAGAGTCAGTAAGTGCTCTAGAAAAATCCTTAACCTCACTGTCAGAGGTAGTTTTACAGAACAGAAGGGGGCTAGACATCCTCTTCCTACAAGAAGGAGGATTATGTGCAGCCCTAAAGGAAGAATGTTGTTTTTACGCTGACCATACAGGCGTAGTTAGAGACAATATGGCCAAGCTTAGGGAGAGAATTAGCCAGAGACAAAAACTTTTCATAGAGGAACAGAGCTGGTACGAAAAATGGTTCAATAGAGCCCCCTGGTTTACAACCCTTGTTTCCTCTCTCATGGGCCCCTTAATCATAATCCTCTTGATCTTGTTATTCGGGCCTTGTATTCTAAATCGGCTGATCCAGTTCATAAAAGACCGGCTCTCTGTCATACAAGCATTGGTGTTAACCCAACAATATCATCAGCTCAAACAACAAGAGACAGAATTTAACTCTTCCTAGGCCCGAGAATAAAAGATTCCATTCTAAGTTAAAAGAAAATGGGGGAATGAAAGACCCCTGCCTCACCCTAAGTTAAACATAGCTAACGCCATTTTGTGGGACACCACTGTTTTGTAAAACTCTAAAGGCCAGATGAGAAACTGAAAAATTACTGAGAAATCCTAGCTGTGTCACCCACTTGGGATATCTGTGGTCAGACTGCCCCAGTCATATTAAAAACAGTTTGTGTTAATCACTCTCATAGATATCTGTGAGACTGTTTCAGTTAAGATAGAGAAAAACAAAATAACAGGTGGCGGGCCACGTCAAGGGGTCATCATAACCCCCTTGACCACCCAGTTCCTGGAATCTGGGTGCCCCTGCCAAACTTTGACGCAAATTGTGGTCTCTCGTGGTCTCATGAAAATGTACCAATCAGCCCCCTGTAACCAGGCCTCTCGCTTCTGTACCAGTGCTTCTGCTCTAAAACCCTATAAAAACCCCAGCTTCCTACCCAGGGGGCGCGGAAGTCTCCCGAATGACTTTTCGCCCCGGGTACCCGTGTATCAAAATAAAAGCCTCTTGCTGTTTGCATCCGAATGGACTCGTTGTTCCTTGGGAGGGGGTCTCTCTCAGA
>NW_026585811.1:0-1326 GCF_907164565.1 Psammomys obesus | reverse complement strand
GGTGGATCTCGAGTTCCAGGACAGCTTGGGCTACACTTTTTTTTCCCGCCGCCGCCAAAACCCTCGCGGCCACTTCACGCACTAAAGCACGGACAGCAGTAAAACTCAAGCACATCCAAAGCCTCACCGGAGAGTCCTCTACCCCTCATCCCCGTTGGCGTCCAGCTCGCATGGCCTAAGGCTAAAGGCCTCCCTAAGGCTGAGGACGCCCAGGCCTGAGCCCGGCCAATCCCTGCGCTCACTCCCGACGGTGAGCGAGCAACGTGCTGTTTCCACCATCTGCTCCTGCGGCCACAAATTCCCCCCAAAACCCCGCGTGCACATCCCGCGGGCCCCAACGCGCCCCGCGGTGATTAGGAATGCGGCCTAGACGAATCGTAACTACGTAATTACACTTTATTCATTTTGTATCCCACCCCCATAAGTCCCTCCTCCCCTCCCTATACCGCCCTTCCTCCCCTTTCTGCATGCATGCCCCTCCCCAAGTCCACTGATAGGGGAGTCCTCCTCTCCTTCTTTCTGATCTTAGCCTATCAGATAATACTGTGTTCTTAAAGAGTGGACTCTGTGAGTGACAACATCCCGTTACAGGGTCCACAGTTTGGACCTGACTGCTTGCACCCTCGTTCCTCACTGTGTCAGGACCGAAGGGCAGGACGCTGAAGCAGTGGGGCCTGGTCCTTGCTGGAGCTTCGTGGACACTCACCCCTCCTCACTCCTGCTTTCTAAACACTGGCTCTCAGAGCCTCTCATCTCTAAGGCCCTACGTCCCAGCTTTTAAAAATCTTTTCTTCCTGATTCCTGTACACTCTGCTTTTAAAATATATATATTAACATGATTCTGTAAGTTCCTATGTAACGATTTATTTAATTTGCTTATTGGGTTTACTTCTTTAATCATTATTAACTCTGTTTATTATTTTATCTCCTTTTAGACTAATAAAGCAACAAGTCTCATTTTAAATTGGTATGAATCTTTATATAAATTCAAAGTTATGTTTTACAACATGCTACACATAGGATTCAAACATGATTCAAAATAATTTTTATATGATGCTTAACTCTCATGGTTATAAAGGTCTATTCAGATTAACATGCTAATTTAGAATGTATGTTTAACTGCCTATGTCCTTACCAGTTCCTGAATGAATGAATAAATGCATTTCTCCCACCTGTGATCTGGGTTGGTTGGCCACTAGGGTTTCCGGCCATTGGATTTGGTACAACAGATTGAAATAGAATTTTAGAGTTGTTGTTGTTCTGTGCTATTCTACTATGTTGTTGGTTCTAAAACTCCTATCTCAGGAGTTACTAAATACGAGTTTT
>NW_026585810.1:0-1317 GCF_907164565.1 Psammomys obesus | reverse complement strand
TGTTAGCCTGTTCAGCAGAACCTAACAGAGATTTTGCTCCCTTGTTGGATATGGACCTTGAGACAACAAGAGTCATTGGCAGAATTCCCAGGTGCTTATTGATTCACTCTTAATTTCAGGAATTTCTCAACCAGCCAACAGTCAGGATAAAGACACAGAGACTTATTAATTTTTATTAATAAAATAAATAGGCAAGCTACTTCCTAGCTAGCTCATTTAACTTAATTAACTGACTACTCTAATCCACAACCCTGCAACATGATCCATTATCCCTTTCTCATTCAGTCCCAACACATGTTTCTCTTCATGTCATGCTGATGAGTCCCCACATCTCATTCTTCTCCCAGAGACCCTCCCTCAGCCTGAAATTCCCTCATTCCTCTCCTCTCTAGATATTGGCCCCCAGATCTTTTTTAGGCCAACCAAAAAGTAAGGGAAGAAGACTCTTTACAAAAGATAATGCAGGTGCTGAGCCTTAAAGAATAACAATACCAAAGTCCAACAGTGTTCAGCTATCTGCCTGTACAGAATTAACAACTGAATGATAGAAAGACCTTTACCCCAACAACTCTTGGTCTACTTCTATCTCACTGTCCCTGTCCCTCCCCCTTGGTGTTCCCTGCCAACATTCTGCCCTGTTTCTCATCTCTTCTGGACACTAAGCTGTTTCCTGCCACTCTTCCCTAACTGGTTTTTCATTATGTGGCATCAGACTGTATTCTTAACCTCCTAAAATGTGGTTTGTCTGAAGCTTGTTACAAACTCCCTCACAATTTGCCAATCCAGTTTTCTTAAACCTGACACTGTCCAAAAAAAAGTCACTGAGGGTCTAGAGGACAAGTGACAGCTGAAGCCTCCAGAGAAGGGGACAGGACAGGATGAATAGGAGATGCCCCTGGTTGGAGCCAATGGCTTCTTAAGGGGTCCTGTGGATGGACTGTGTTGTCAACCATTACTTGGTGTGCTTCAGAGTCAACTGGACAGATGGTCAGGGGAGGCACATCAGAAGACCACAAGCAGAAGAAAGGACCAGAAAAAGAACATTCTTGGAAAGCATAAATAAGGGACTCATCATTCACATTGTAGAAGGAGACAATTCCTTCATCACAGTCCAGGAAAATCCCAACCCGATGGACATTTGACAGAGAGAGAAGTTCTCGACGTGGATTGAGAGCCCAGTAGTACCCGTGAGACAACTCCACGACACAGAAACCATTCCTGGGAGACACGAGGATGAATCCATCCTTCTTAACACTCTCCCTACATACCTCTAGCAGCCAGTCAGGCCTACTACCCACCTCCACCTCCCAGTAATAT
>NW_026585809.1:0-1636 GCF_907164565.1 Psammomys obesus | reverse complement strand
CACAATGTCTTTGTGATATCCTTATAGTGCCATTGTGATGTCATATAGCAATTGTGACTAGAGAATTGTACGATTGTGATGTCATAGTACAATTCTGATGTCACAATTGTACCATTGGGATATCACAAGCCAATTGTAATGTCATAATTTTCTAGTGATGTCACAATAAGATAGTGATGTCCTACTAGTACGATTGTGATATCATAATTCCCTTGCAACATCAAAATAGTATGTGGTGTCACAATCTCTTTGTGATGTCCTAATACTAACTTTCTGATATCAGAATGCCATTGTGACAAGAGAATTGTACTATTGTGATGTCATATTACACTTGTGATGTCACATTGCTACCATTGTGATATCACAAGTCAAATGTATTGTTATGATTCTCTAATGATGTCACAATTGAACCATTGTGAAGTCACAATACGATTCTCATGTCCTAGTGGTATCATTGTTATGCTATAATTCAATTGTAATATCATAATTCTCTAGTGAAGTCATAATCAAACCATTGTGATGTCAGAATAAGATTGTGAAGTCTCATTAGTACCACTGTGAAGTCATAATTCCCTTATGATGTCACAATAGTAGCATTGTGATGTCTTCTGATAGCCTTATAGTAACATTTTGATATCAGAATACCATTGTGACCAGAGTATAGTACAATTGTGATGTCATAGTACAGTTATGACATCACAATAGTCCCATTGTGATGTCACAAGTCAATTGTATTCTCATAATTCTCTAGTGATGTCACAATCGAACCATTATGACTTCACAATACAATAGGGATGTCCTACTAGTACCATTGTGATGTCATAATTCCCTTGCAATATCACAATATCTAGCATTGTTTTGTCACCATATCTTTATGATATCCTAGTAGCATCGTTCTGATATCAGAATATCATTGTGACTAAAGAATGTACCCTTGTGATGACATGGTACAATTGTGATGTCTCAATAGTACCATTGTGATATAACAAGTCAAATAGAATGTCATAATTATCTAATGATGTCACAATCGAACCATTGTGATGTCACAATATGATGGTGATATTCTATTAGTACCATTTTGATGTCACAATTCAATTGTATTGTCATAATTACCTAGTGATATCACAATCGAACTATTGTGATGTCACAATACAATAGTGATGTCCTACTAGTACAATTGTGATGTCATTATTCCCTGTGATGACACAATAGTAGCATTGTGATGTCACAATGTCTTTGTGATATCCTAAAATTACCATTGTGATGTCATAATGCTTTTGTGACCAGAGAACACTACGATTGTGATGTCATTGTACAATTGTGATGTTAGAATAGTACCATTGTAATGTCACAAGTCAATTGTAATGTCAAAATTCTCTAGTGATGTCAAGATCGAAACATTGTGATTTCATGATTGTGATTTCCAACTAGTACCATTGTGATGTCATAATTCCCTTGTGATGTCACAATAGTAGCATTGTGAAGTCGCAATGTCTTTGTGATATACTAAAAGTATCATTGTGATGTCATAATGCCATTGTGACCAGAGAATAGTATGACTGTGATGTCATAGTACATTTGTGACTTCACAATAGTACCACTGTGATGTCAAAAGTCAATTTTAATGTCATAATTC
>NW_026585808.1:0-1360 GCF_907164565.1 Psammomys obesus | reverse complement strand
ACATACAGGAGAAGGTTCAACCATTTGTAACTGAACATACACAGGATCTGAGGCACTTTCTTGCCTCCATGGGCACATACATATCCGTATAGCAAACATTACAAATAAAATATAAAATGAATAAAAAAACTGAAGTGTTTTTTTAGTTTCTCTGGTTTATATGTTTAGGGAAGTCAATTTAGTACATCTAGCTCTGCTCAGCTCTGGAGGTTTGTACAGACTCCTCAGTGCTCCTTTCTTATTAAAACCCTTTCTCCTTTTTCTTAGCACTTGGTGTCTACTGCATCAACTACTTTTTTTTCATCACTTATTTACTTAATTAATTAATTGGCTTTACATCAGGATGTGAACTTACCCTACCTCCTCCTCTTTAATCCCCTACCTATGCCACCTCCTCCCTTGCGTCCCCCCCACTTGATTGCCAGAGAAGGATAGACCTCTGATGGATAGCAACCCCCCTTGGAATGTCAAGTAGGACTGGCCACATCTCATATTGAGGCTAGACCAGGCAGTCCAGTTGGAAGAAAGTGATCCAAAGGCCGGCAACCAAGAACCTCTACTCTCATTGTTAGGGAATCCCGATGATGACAAAGCTGCACATCTGCTCCATGTGTGTAGGAGGTCTGGGTCCTGTCTTGCATGCTATTTGTTTGGTGGTTCAGTCTCTGTGAGTCCCCAAAGACCTAGGTTAGTTGATTCACTATGCCTTATTGTGCTGTCCTTGTCCCTTCTGGCTCGCTCAAACCTCCTCCCCTTCTTCCACAAATCTTCTGGAAATTGGCATATTAATTGTCTGTAGGTATCTGTACCTGTTTCCATCTGCTGCTGGATGAAGCCTTTCTGAAGACAGGCTCCTATCTGCAAGCACATCAGAGTTTCATTCACAGTGTCAGGGGGTGGCTCTCTCATGGGATGGTACTCAAATTGGTCAGCTCACTGGCTTGCCATTCCCTCAATGTCCACTCCACTTTAAGTCCTACACTTCTTATACAGGAAACACATTTCAAACAGGTTTTGTGAGTGAGTTGGTGTCCCCCTCCCTCCACAGGTAGTTCCACCTGGCTTCAGGAAGTTGTCAGTGAAGACTCCATACACTGCACTACTATATATCTCTGTTAGGGTCACCCCTATAGCCTTCTGGTAGCTTCCCCTGTCGAAGAGAGCTCTACCGCCCACAGCTATTTCCATTCCACACACAGGTCCATCCTCTCCCTTCACCCTCCTTCCCAGCTCTCTTTCCCTGATCTCCATTCCTGCTAAATCTCCACACTCCTTTTCACCACTTCCTTCATTCCATCTACTTCAGATTTCTTGTTTTCCTTCTTTGAGTGGGATTCAAGTGTCCTTTTTGGGGTCCTCT
>NW_026585807.1:0-7860 GCF_907164565.1 Psammomys obesus | reverse complement strand
TTGTAGAGAGAAGCTTCCAGTGAATGTCTACTGACTTAGTCTGTCAAGCCTGCCATGACCTCTCTGCTTCCTAAACCAAGATGTCTAGGAAACACACAAGAGCGTGGAAGCACACATCCATCTGGAGAAAGCATTCCCAACACTACCACACAGATCAGCGGCATCCCTAGTAATCCACTCAGAACAATAACAGGAATCTGACACCCTGTGTCTTAGAGGAACCCAGGCTCCCTCACAGCGACCCAGAGATGCTTTTCTTTCTCGCCATTACACCTCCCTCCCTGCCCACTGTGGGCCTCTTTCTAGGGCTCTAGCTCAGACCTGCCCTCTCCCACAGACTCCCACATGGTGAAATGGTTCCCAGATGGGCACTTACCAGATGCGAAGGATGAAGGAGACTTTCAGAGCAGGCTGTGGATGAGGAGTCCAGGGCAAGAGCCTTTTTATTCTGTGTAGTTGGTGAAGCATCACCCAAGCATGCTGCTGTTCTTACAACTAGGCAACATGACAGTACAAGGCACTTCCCAGTTCCCGGGCTTCCAGTTCTTCCCTGTGCTGCTGCCTAAAGAACTCATAGGGCTGAACCAGGAGGCCTGGTGACTACAAAATCACTTCCTTTTTGTTCTTCCCCAGACATTGTCCCACCTTTGCACATTAGTTCACAAGATCTAACCCTGTTTTTATCACTTTACAATACTAATATGTAGATGTATCTAGGATGCTCATAATTCAAATATATTTGATCTAATGATATCAGTGCTATCCTGGACATATTTATGAAGAGCTCAAGCATAAGGCCCCAGTCTTCATAAGTCAAGCCCCCATTGCACTGCAGAACAAAAGTTGATGAGATGGGACCTTCAGGTGTCCTCTAAGAGTGGCACCTGAGAAAGGCAGTAGCCTATGAGGATGCCATGTGTGGAACAAGGACCAGTAAAAAGAGAAGGGACTTAGCAGTCCAAAGGTGATAAAGAGCCACAACCTCTATTATTAAAAAGAAAGATTTTCTCAGTCTTCTTACCTCAGCTTCAGTGTCTGCAACCTCCATTCCACACTCTGTTTCTATGAATACAATTTATTTTAGAATTCAAACATAAGTGACATCATTCAAAATTCGTATTTCTGTTCATAGCTTATTTCACTCAATGTGGTACTTCCAGGTTCATTCCTAGTTTCACACATGACGAGAATAATCTGTCCTTTTATTAAAGGCTGGAGAGTAGTATATGCTACATGAGCTGTATGCATTCACCCACAGACACACAGTTAGGCAGAGTCTTTAGTACACATCTTACAAGTGGTGCAGCAATGAATACAGCTGTAGATATCTTTTCAGCAGAGGAATGTCCCTTCCATTTGGGGTATATACACAGCTAATGAAATTGAGGATCACACAGCAGTTAATTTTGAATTTTTTTCAAGATCTCTATATTATCTACTATAATGGCTGGGAGACTTTACATTTCCACTAAATATTTTTTCCTTAAAATTCTTGGCAATACTTGTTCTTTCTTGTTTCTTTAGTAATAGACATTCTCACAAGTCTAAGGTAATGTCTCATTGTAGCTTTAATTTACATTTCTCTAATGACTAATTATAATAAACCTTTTCCCCTATATCTACAAGCCATTTGTATGTCTTTTAGAAAATATTTCTTCAGATTGTTTCTCCAATTAAAAAAAATTTACATTTTTTTTGAGACTGGGTTTCTCTGTATAGGCTTGACTGTCCTTGACTTGCTTTGTAGACCAGGCTGGCCTCAAACTCACAGAGATCCACCTGCCTCTGCCATCCCAACTGCTGGGATTAAGGGCGTGCACCACCACACCTGGCTTGTTTCTCTGTTTTTAAGAACAGTTTTATTTTTCTTGTTATTGAGATCTTTGAATTCTTAATATACTAGGATATCACAAATATTTCCTGCCCTATCAGTCGGGACTTTTCATTGTGTCTTTGGCTGTGCATAAGCATTTTGTTTTGATAGAAATTCATTTGTCCTAGGTGGGTTTTCTTTGTGTGTATGTTTGTGCGTGTTTGTGCATGTGTGAGTTAAACTCTGGCTTTCTGCATTTTAGGCTCATACCCTGTTGTTTCATAGAGCCACATTTCTTTTCTTTTTATTGGTAAATAATATTTGTGTGTGTCCATATCCATATATGTGTATATATGCATCATACACATACACACACACACACACACACACACACACACACACACACACACCATGTGCTTTATTTAGCTCATTCACAAGCTGGATGTTATTTAAGATGCTCTGAGTTTGAAACAAGTATGAGTAACCCACTACACATACCAGCTCTGAGTTTCTGTATAAATATGACTTATGTTTTCTTAAACCAATACTAAAAAATTGAATTTCTAAGACAAACAGCAAGAACATGTTTAGTTGTTAAGGACAGTTTTAATGAAACTTCCAACGTGGTTGTAAATTTTGTCTTCCCACCAGCAGTGGCTGCGTCTAGCTATTCCACAGGCTAGACAGGATTTCTCACGGCCAGGGAAGAGGTTTATTTCAGCTGTTTCAGTGTGTGCAAGTAATCTGTCATTTTGCTCTTAATTGCATTTCCGTAGTGAGTAATGACATTGAACTAATTTATCATCCATGTTTCTTCTCTGTTGAAATATTTTCCCATTTTAATCAGATTGTCCATTTATTGCTTTAGAATAGTCTAGACACAAGCCTTCAAGTAGACTTGTGCTTTGCTCCTCTCTTCTTTGAGTTTGGAAATTATAATTGTGAATCCTTCAATAGTTGCTTCAAAAGCTGACATTTTAATTCTTTACTTTGTTTTACTGCTTTTTATATCAACCTCTCTGTAACCTAAAAGTGGCCTCACGCTCATGATCCTTCTGCCTGAGTCTCCCAAGTACTGAAATTAATCATGTACCACTACAGGCATGTTTTATCATGTACCATTACCTGAGAAGTTTTAATTGTGGAGTTTGGTATTTTTCTTTTGAACTGTGCCCTTTTTGTCATATATTTAAAATTATCTTACAAATTACATAACCAATGTCACAAAATGTTGCCTATAATTTAGAAGTTTTTATATTTTGTTTCCCACAATGATCTATTATCTTATATAGTTCTGTTATTTATCTTAGATTTACTATAGTTTTTGATATATACATAGTACTAAATATGTTTTGCTCACCATACAGATGCCCAATTGCTTCAGCATCATTTGTTTTTAGCTTGAGGATTTAAAAACGAGAACAGTGTGTTTGCTGCATGTGGATCCCTTCAGTGGCCCCTTTCATCTTCTCCAATGTGTCCCCCTCCCTACAATATGACCATCTTCTCTCTAATCCATAACCTCTTCCTAGTCATACACTCACATCCCTCCCCATCCATAAACACAGCCAACTGAATACAACTTCTGTTGCTTTAATTTCAATGTGTTTAGAGCTGATTACTTAGGATTGGAATCTCAGCACTTGGGGAGTAAAAGGAAAACTGAAAAAAACAAAAGAAAAGGAAACATAACAAAAAATCTCGTCTTTGCTTCCTCAGCAGCCATTGATTGCCTGTGGCTGCTCAACTAGGGATGGAATATTGCTTATAGATTCCTCCATCCCTGTTGGCATTTCTTCCTCCAGTAAATTGTGTCTTTGTGTAAATTTGTGTCTTTGTTTGAAATATATTCTAATTTTGGTCCCTAGATCTACCTCTGTTCTGCTCTCCTCTTAGGACTAAAGCCCCCTTCTCTCATTACTAGGCATGTTGTTAGTCATAAGACATTGTTGATTCCCTTCTTCAAATTGAAGATGTTCTTTTTTTGATATTTACTTGCTGAAAATTTTTATTATGGGTTTCTATTGGGTTTTGTTATGTTACTTCTCTGTTTCTATGGAAATGATTACATATTGTTAGCTTTCCTTTATTTTAACGATAGGTCCAGTCTTAGCTATTCACACATTTCCCTAGAACTGATGCCCTGTCTGAAATTTTCTACGTTTATGAAAAAGTGTATTGTTAGAAATTACGAGTGTCTTCTCTAATATATTTGTAACGTGATGTGGAGAGTCAGATCACAATAACTGTATTTGTCTAAGTCAAAGAAGCTAAGAATGGCCAACAATTCAAGGAGTCATAAATGGACTCCACATGATTGCTTGGGATCTACAAAGAGATGTGTCACATAGTCGTAGAAGCCAGACAGACAGCCCTGGTGACACAGTCCACCAGGCTCAGCCTTTCCTGCCACAGCTCATAGTTTCAGTGCCTAACTGCCTCAAAGGAATTGAGGAACTTCTCCTCTCTGAGTAACCTAGAAACTTGAAGATGGACCAGTCATTGAAATACTGCTTTTCAGACCGCCTCATGTCTCAAGACTAAACCTGTTCAAACCAAAAGCTGTCTTTGTAGTTGGTTCTATAGAACAAAAAAAGTCAATTGAAAAGTGATTCAACTATGCAAAGATCTGAATTACCTGTGAAGTTAAGACTTCTTATGTACCTCTCAGAGCTCATAATTTCTCTTTGGTATGCACCACAGCCACAGTTCATCACTTCGTGTATTTCCCTTTGCGTAATCGTGAAGCACCAGTGAGGACAACCTATGTCTCTTATTTACAGTTGTGTCCTCAGTGCTAAGCACACAGCTGACACATGGTTGAAAACAGGATTTGGGAGATGATGACCAGGTGAGATGAAATTCAAGAAAAACAGCCGATGATGGTCATTAGGAAGGAGTGGATCTGGTTTGTGTGACGTCCCATGGAAAGTCAGGCTATACCCCTTTTAACATCACCTGTATCAGGTTGACCTCTGCTCCCTGTGTGAAGTCTACACCACTGGTTCTCAACCTATCGTCGCCTTTGAGGCATCAAACAACCCTTTCAGAGAGGTCACCTAACACCATCGGGAAACACAGATGTTTACATTATGATTCATAACAGTAGCAAAATTATAGTTATGAAGTAGCAACAAAAATAATTTTATGGTTGGGGTCACCACTACATGAGGAACAGGATGAAAGGGTTGCAGCACTAGGAAAGTTGAAAGCCACTGATCTATGCCAAGGCACTCCTGAAGAACTACATTGGTTATAGGCTGTTAACTCGAAGTACTCGGGAAAACCATGAGGGACACTAAGCACACTCATAGGGTAGGATATGAGGCTTGCTCTGCCTAGCACAGTTGCTGAGAACAGAAATGTATTTTATATTCTTCTCTTCCCATGTGTCTGTATCACTGAGTCTTCATGGAAAACTTTTACCACTTACCTGACCCTTTTTCCCATCCGGTACTAGTTACAGAATCTCAACAAGGAAAAAGAAATGGCTCATGAAACTACAATGAGGCTTAGACTAAAAGTTAAACACCGAGCACCAAGAACCTCATTCTGTGGAGAGAACATCTGGATAAAGAAAAAAGTGGGAAGGTGTGACAGCCAGCCATAATCTGATGGCACTATGTTCTGCCTTCTCTATCTCAGTCAATTGCTAACACTTCCTCCAGAGCGCTCAGACCACATAGTAATATACTGATAATCCTCCTTCATCCGCCTGTGATGGCTAAAGAAATTTAATATGGTATCAAGCATTCATTAAGGATTGTGACCTTTGCCCTGGAATGCCTGTGATATCCTAGAGACCTGCAGGTGAGATAAGAATAGGATAATGGTGTTTCTGCTATGAGGTATTTAACCATTTTCTTTCAGGCTTTTGCCTAGCACTACGCAGTTGTGGTTAAGTGGTCTTTTTATTACTAAACAACTGAAAAGAAAAATAACCAAAGGGAGCAAAACAAATTTCTTGCCCAGATGTGGATTCTTTGATCTCCACCTTTTTAAACCCTTCCTTTGGCTCCTTTCAGCATGACATGACATGATGTTTTGCTCCAAGGCTGCCATCTTGTTTGCAGTAAAAATGAATTCAAGGGGCTGGAGAGATTGCTCAGAGTTTAAGAACACTCGCTGTCCTTCCAAAGGTCTTGAGTTGAATTCCCAGCAACCACATGGTGGCTCATAAACATCTATAGTAAGATCTGGTGTGCAGGCAGAATGGTGTATAAATAATAATAAATTTTAAAAAAATGAATTCATTTAATATAAATTTGAATTGAGTCTATGTCATTGGTTTTTCCCAGTAGATTTGAACATCGCAACAGTATGATCCAATGAATACGATTCATGTCAGCTTTCCCCACCTTCCTCAGTTCTTGACACAGAGAGGAGACAATGCATTAGCATTGCTTAATGTTGGAATGAAGTGAGCAAAACATTATGTGAACATTATTATATAAGTTTTAATGGCCATAAATAATGAGACATATTTACTGTAACAATTCCATTTTGCAATATAATTACTTATAAGATAAAATTAAGTGTGTATACTGCTTGTCACCTGCTTTTTATGGGTTAACTAAGCCATAAATATTTTTTTGCTATAAAAAACACAAATATATGATGTGATATTTTAATAACAAAAGTATTTAAATTGAATGTGAATCACTAGAGTTGTTAACTGTAGTCCAAGTTACGGTTTCAGCCGGATTTCAGCTGACATGAAATTATTTACACAAACAAAAGACATCTTGATCTGTGTAATGCAATTATTTATCTATTTGAAGTTAACAACTTAATCTTGTTCCTCAGTGTTCAGAAAGTCCATGCTACTGTTACAAGCCATGAGGTCATCCAAGGACTGTCACCAAAAAATGCCTCACAAATGCCCCCAGTACTTCCCACCCCATCACTGCTCAGGTGCCCCAATTCTGGAACTCAGGGGGCAACAGAGAATTACATCTAAAAGCCATGTTCATTGGGTATCATGGGATTTGTGGACATTACAATATTTTATCATTTTAAGATTTATTTTTGTAAGGGTGTGTGTGTGTGTAAAGAATTTATTCACAATTACGCCAAGGAAAATAATAATGTACAATATACTCCAAGTCATGTGACCCAAAAGGGGGGAAAAAAGAAAAGGAAGTAGAAAGAATGGAGGGAAGCTAGAAAGAAGGAAGAACAGTTTCCAGGCGACCTCAGTGGGAGGTGTATAGGCAATTTTCCTTCTTCCTGGTTCAATCCTAAGTTGGACTTTATGGAAGTAACAGGAAAATGCTGGACATGTGTCCAGGTAACACCTCCTCTGGTTGTGAAAGCAGAAGCATACCCAGGTGACATCATCAACTTCAAAGAATAAAAGAGCTCCTGCCCTGGGCTCCTCTGCCACAGCATCCTCGGACACAGACTTCTGCCTCTTCTGCATCTAGTGAGTATCCTGCAGGGGTGGGTTATGGCCTAAGGATGTAAGGGAACATTAAGACCACAGTGGAAGAGACAGAAATGATAAAGTCTTCCATAAAAACCCAGACATAAGGGCAATGGGGAAAGTAATCAACTTCTGCCACTCGGTTTAAAAACACTGAGTTTGTAGTAGGTGAGTATTAAACTAAGAAGAACCACGGGGACTTGACAAGAATTCTGCGACCTTAGCCACAGGCTCAGCATCCACTTCCCACTGCTCATCCTTTCCATTCAGGAGTTCACATGCTTCCTATGACACCCCTACTCCAGTTTGTTTTTCCCAAACACATGCTGGTTATTCTTCAAAGACACAAAAAGCCAGGTTCCCAGACAGACCCGAGATGTGCTTCTAATGCCTGGGTAGAGAACAGAGTGGGAGGCACCTGGAAGTAGGTTCCATCTGGATCACATCAGATCCTCCCTCACCCTCTGCCAGTTCTTAGCCCTGAAAGAATACAATGACAGAGACAAGGAGACAGATAGGATCACAGGTTACTGACAGTTGTTTTCTTTGCTATCCAGGCCTGACTGACTTCTGCGGAGATGTCCTGCCAGCAGAACCAGAAGCAGTGCCAGCCTCCTCCCAA
>NW_026585806.1:0-7783 GCF_907164565.1 Psammomys obesus | reverse complement strand
GCTGAAGAGTTGGCTCTGCAGTTAAGAGCACTGGGATCTTCCAGAGGCCATGGCTTTAATTCCCAATCCTTTTAAACCACCTATAACTTCAGTTCCAGGTGATGGGCTGCTGCCTTCTGGCTCCTATGGGAATTGCACAGAAACGTGCTAAAAAGACCTACAGGCAGGCACAAATCACACATGTAAAAATGATTAAAATAAATAATGGTGGCATGGGCAAAGGACTAGACGAAAGACAGACATGCAACGTACAGAGTGAGACTTTTAGAGGAAAAGCATCTTCAAGTAGCTCCTTGAAACATGCCATGTATAGAGTAACTGAAAATTGTACTTAGATTTAAGCAAAAAGTTGAATCGTACAGATTCTTAAAGAACACGTAAGAGGTATTCGTTAAGCTTAAGGGATTTCTGCCTGTCACTGAAATTCTAGGGGTAATGAAAGGAAGCAATGAGCAAACTGACCAAATGAAAATCAATGGATTTAAAAATATTAAATATAAGTATTTCAAAGGAAAGCTTACAGACTAAAAGGAGGTAGTAATTACACATCTCAGATAAGTAGAAACTATGCTTCTTGTGTAGAGAACTCAAAAAGCAAAGAAAGAAAGCAAAAGTGTATGAAAATGAAGGTTCCACAAATATGTTAAGAAGAGATTGCAGTCAAATAATAAATGCCAAAGTTTAATGAAAATTAGATGTGCATAGTATATTAAAATAGCTCCGAGTTTTGATCCAGTCTCTGGTAACATATAAGCAAAATTAGTATGTGACTGTGTTCTGTTATTGAAGCTGTGAGAAATAAAAATTTACATATCCTATAAAGAACTTCTACAAAAACAACTATTTATGCCCAAGGATATTCAGGGAAGCAAGAAAACTTCTAAGTATAAACAATTAAAAACCTCACATAGGTAAAATAAAAATGATCTGCTATAGTCATACAAATGTGCCTGATGCAAGTGTGAAAATAAACAATGAAAATCTCTTAAGAAATGTCAGGGAGGCAAATGTCATGAAATGCTGGTAACTTGGAACACCCAGTCCTAAATAAGATATCTCCATCAAATCTTTATCCTCAGGTTTCAGGGAACTCTCCAGAAGAGGTTGCAGAAAAATGGTATGAGCCCTGGGGATGAAGACACTAAAGAAATAAGGCTTTCTAGACATACCAGGACTGATGCGCTTATAAACTCACAGAGACTGTGGCAGGGGTGACAAAAGTGGACACAACCTCTCATCCCTAAACCAGAAGCTATCCCTAGCTGATAACTACTCACAAAGAACAAAAATGTTTGTTTCTCCAAGTGTCTCACTTGCCTCTATAAACCACATTCAAGGTGAGGCCCTATGCCAAGCAGTGAACTGCCAACACAAAATGTACTCGGCGGTATCTTTGAAGTTTTTGTTTTATTTATTTATTTATTTACTTACTTACTTACTTACTTACTTATTTATTTATTTATTTTGTAAAATAATGCTTTGTCTGAGGCATAAAAAATTTTTCATGCCTTTTTCTTATATAGTATGTTTTCAGTTTTTGTTTTCATGGATTTCTCTCTGGTAAATGTGTGTGTGTCTCTGCATTTATCTGTTTTCTTTGTGCTTTTTTCATTTTTCTTTGTTTCTGTTTGTACTGTCATATGCTGGTCAGTATTTATTCTTAGTTTATGTTTCCTATTAATCTTTTAGACAACTGAATGTTTTCTCATGAGAGAAACATAAGATATGGATTTTGGTAGATGGGAATGTGGGAGGATCTGAAAGGAGTTGGAAAATGGGAAAATACGATAAGAATAATTGTATAAAAACTCTGTTCTCAGTGAAAGAAGAAATGCTGTTAGCCTTTGCCTGCCAAGTCCAGGAAACAACTCTCCCTGCTTCGCCCAGAGATCTGCTGGCAGTGTGATTATCTTCAGTGAGGTGTCACCCAGAAACTGATGGAAACTGATGGAAACTGATGAAGGGACCCATAGCCAAATATTAGGAAGAGCTTGGAAGAATCCTGTGGAAGATGGGGAGGAAGGATTGGAGGAGCTAAAAGGGTCAAGGAAACCACAAGAAATCCTACAGAGTCAACTAACCTGGGCCCATAGGGGCTCACAGATACTGAACCACTAACCAAAGAGAATGCATAGGATGGACTTAGGCTACATACACATATGTAACCCATGGCAGCTTGGTCATCATGTGAGACCTCTAACAGCAGGCACAGGGCTTCTTCTGACTACACTGCCTGCCTATGGGTCCCTTGCACCAACATGATGACCTTGTCTACTCTCACAGTCAGATCTTTTGCCACATGATATGCCAAAGTATTCTCAAACCCATGGGAAGTCTCCTCTTTTCCTAAGAGAACGGGAGGGAAAATGGGGGAGGGGGTGAGAGAGACGAACTGGAAGCAGGGTTGGGGGAAGCTGCAATTAGGATAGAAAGTAAATAAATTAATTAATAAAATATTGTTACATGAAAAATTAAAATGTGCATCCTATGCTCTCTCTACTGTACAAAGGCAGTGTCAGAAAACAAGTTATATTTCCTCTGTGAAAATGAATGTAAGTGATATTAGAGAAGTAAGTAAAAAGCATATGTTATCCCTACAATGAATGATGGCAAAAAAAAAGGTAATGTGAACAGGGGAGCAACTGAATTATATTATGCTATCTTACATTGTATTATACTATATTATGTTTTATTATATCATATTGGATTATCTGATTAATAGTAATCAGATAATTCTCATACTCAAAAGAGAAACACAGTTGGAATTGTAGAGCAGCAGCCCTGCATCTTGTGGGGACTTCATGTCTGCTGTCAGGTGTCATCTGTTAGCCATTGCTGAAACAAGATGGTGAACATACCCCCACAACAAAATGAGCAGAGGGAGGTATGAACACCGTTAGAGCAGGCATTTTTGTCACATAGTTTCAACACAGTCATAATAAAACAGGAAAGTCTAAGGTAAAATGACCTTAGGAGCTATGTTCAGTACATGGTGAACAGAAAGAGTCAGAGTAAAACCTAGCTGTAGCTGCATGTGCCTGCAATCTCAGGACTCGGGAGGTGGCAACAGAGAGACTCAAGTATATTGAGAGTTAAAAACCCACCTTGAGGTACATGATATCCTGTCTCAAAATCCAAATTCATACAAACAACAAAACAGAAGTTGGAGAAAAGAGAGAGAGAGACTATTAAGAAGGAGAAAGATTTTAACATCGGGAATCACAAAAGAAGCACTAGAACAGCTGAGAAGAACTGAGACACAAGAGTAGCAAGCTGTCAAATGCTCCAGCACAAGTTCCGTGAAAGAGGTGAGGGGTAGAAATGAGAAAAAGCCTCTTCCAAATAGTTAAAAAAAAATGGTCGAAGCCCAAAAGAAGAGCCCATGATTCTCACAAGAATTAATCCAATCTCAGAAATTTAGGGACAGTGACCCTGCTGTTGGCACTAATCAACATAAAGGAAATAAATATATTTTCCCCTCTCCAACGCTTCGGAGGGCTACCCATTAAGGTGCAATTTTGAGAAAGACCTAACATTTAAGGGCAAGCTAATCTGGTGAATAAAAAAGACTGGAGATAGGCTTCCGGACCAGCACTGTGGGAGACAGCTGTTGAAGGCAGAGATGGGTTTGGTGAATGACAGACAGCGACAAACTGAAAAGTGCAGGCAGCAGATCCCAGGTAATGAAGGGGCACTGCTCAGAGGTCATATTTCTTGTGTGTTTGTGAGCAAACTCCACCAGCTCATGACACCTGAGGACACCAGTGATCCCATGCATGAGGTGGAGCAGTTCTACGTTGAGAGCCACTTACCTTCTGTATGGTTCAGTGCTGGTGAAACCGGGAATTCTGAGTTTCAGATCCACGAAGGCCTTAGGTTGCTTTCATAGGTGGTCTACAGTTGGATTAGAAATGAATGCAGTGAGTCCAAAATTCCAGCACAAATCTCAGTGATGCATTTCCTTCTCCTGTCTTTACTCTTTATTAATTTATTCATTTATTATTATTTCTACTTTTAAATTAGAACATTTTATTAATTATTGGAAAATTTCATACATGCATAAAATATATTCGATTCATATTCAAACCTAGTCCTGCCCCCAAATCATCGTAGATCCATCCCCACCACTAAACTATGTCAACAATATCTGTTCTCTTCTCTAGTTTTAATGTACAATTAATGCTTCTACTTTTATCCAAATTGAGTTTTAACATCTAAGTTTATTATATACTATTTTGTTAATGTCTGCTTCAGGGTTGTTGGGGAACAGTAGTTGGCTTTAATACTTTAGCTGTGTTTATATATATAGTTTAATTAGCTACTAAAGTAGCTTATTTTCTTCTAACTTCCTTCCTTCTCTTCCTTCCTTCCTTCCTTCCTTCCTTCCTTCCTTCCTTCCTCTCTCTCTTTCATTCTTCCTTTTTTTCCTTCTTTCTTTCTGTCTGTGTTTCTTTCCTTATTTCTTTCTTGGTTTGAGACTAAGTCCTCTAAAGATGGTTATTCACTATGATAAATGTAAACTTGAAGACATACACATCCAAAATGAATTATGTATCCTGACACACACACAAAAAAAAGCAAATAAACATATCTCTGCAAATGCCATGTCAAAAAATTGCTGCAGTGTTTAAAATGCTGAACAAGCAGTTTTAAAATGTCCTTGAGGGGTCTGGAGAGATGACTCAACAGTAAAGAGCACTGGCTGCTCTTCCAGAGGAGGGATCTGAGTTCAATTCCCAGCCTCCATGTGCCAGTTTACAAATGTCTGTAACTCTAGTTCCATGGAGATCCAACACCCTCACACAAGCATACATGTAATTGAAACTCTAATGCACATAGAATTAAATATATTATTAAACAGAGAGTATACTTGAAAAGAAGGTCAAGAACTTCCATGTATATGAATGCAGTGAGGAAATCAACTCAGAATACATATATAGTGGTCAGCAACATGGATAAAAATTAAAAAATAGAAAATTTAAAAAAAGAAAATTAAAAAAATAGAAAAAATTAAAAAAATAGAAAATCAAAAAATTAAAAAATAGAAAATTAAAAAAGTAGAAATTCAGAAAATTAAATCAAAAATCATAGAAAGTGTGATAATAACCTAATCAAAATAAAGAACACTGATTTTTGAAGAAAAGCTGAAGGAAATTTTACATTTATACCACAAGGAAAGAAAAAGGCAATCTTGAGCACTAATTTCTGAAGTATGAACACAAGAAAAAAATACATCTATAGGCAGAAAAATGAGGTGAAATAAAAACTGAAGGTATAGGAAACAGAGTCACTGAAATTACACCAGAAAGTATTCTGACTCTACTGAAAGAAATTAACTTTAAGCTCAAGAGGCATTTAGACACCAAAACAGAAATGACAAGAAAATAACTTTTCTAATATGTATTAGAAATGAATATATAATGATAGAAAACCATGGTTAGAATACTAAGACTAAAGAAAAAAAAAGACAAGACATTAAAAAACTGAAAAGAAGCATCCATGATACTTAAAAATGATGAGCAATCACAATAATATCTGACTTCTTGGTAGAAACATGAAAAGTGCAAGGGATGTATTTTAAGCATTAAATAAATGTCAAATAAAATTATAATCTCATAAACCAATGAGGAAATAAAGATTTTCTCAGATAAGCCCAAAGTATATCAATCCATTGATACCAACCCAGCATATAAGAAAAATATTTAAAGGAAACCTGCATGCAAAGGAGTATTAATTATATGGGAACATAAAATAATCATTTTTATGACAGCGAAAAAAACATCATATGCTTAGTCCAATGAGGGGAGAATAAAACGTAATATTTCAATAAGCAAATCAATCAAAAAAGTCCTGCAATGAAAAACATACTTCCAATAAAAAAAAATCCTAGTTATAGTGGCTCTACCTATTGAATTTACAGAGACAAACTACTTGCTGCCTTAAAGATAAGACTTGATGTTTGGTACCTGGAGAAAATGAAACTATTGTTCAAATTTAAAGAAGAACTGAGAAGGAAAGGGCTGAAGTTGATGTACCAAGATACTGGAAGCAAGAAACAACCAGAACTAACTATGCTCAGATATGATAAAGTACATTTCAAGCCAAAACAATTATTCAGGAAACAGACAACTAATAAATAATTAATAGAGGGAACATCCCATCAACATACTATCATGAATATAAATATGTAACCAATGAATGTTTGGTGTACACAATATCATCAAAAAACACTCCTATCGCTATTCAGTGGGTAATGACAATACTCAACCATTGTCAATAGATAAAACATCCAAACATAAAAGTTGACAGATTACTGCAGACACCATTCACTAGAGATCAAATAGACTTAGACATTACACCAGTTAATTTTAGTCAAATGAAAACAAGATAGGGTCCTATGAGAAGAAGAAACTTTAACTCAAGAATTGCCTCCATCATATTCATCATATTGGCAAGATTTTCATCATATAGACGAGATTTAGGGGGATATTTTGTTGCATCTCTGATGGAGATGCCAGCCTGAGCAGGTAGTCCTGGGCTGTGTAAAAAGCCAGCTGTGCAAACCAGAAGAAACAGGCCAGTAAGTATTGTTTCTTTATGGTTTTTACCTACAGGTTCCTACCTCGATTTCTGCCCCCATTGCCCTGGATGATGAACTTATGAGGTGGAAGATAAAATAAACCCTTTCCTCTCCAAGTTGCCTTTGGTTCTGGTGTATATCATGGCAGCAAGAAAGAAAACTAGGACAATTTCCCAAACAGTAGCTACAGAATACACATTTTCTCAGCTGTCCTTGGGACATTCTGTGATATAGATAACACTTGAGGTCATTGAGTAAGTGAAAAATTAGTTTAAAATAAAAACCATATTTTCTTTCTCTTATATATTTGGTTGTGAACCTACACTTTAATGGATGAGGCATCTCTCTGCCCCAATATTTTCCATTTTAAAAGTTAAAAATACCTAAATCAAATGGAAACTAACTTCTTAGAGCCTTTGAGATACAGAAATAACATATCTAAGAGGAATATCTATGAATGATTCAGTTTAAAAACTCAGAAATAATAAGGTAAATGCTAACAATGCGCTTTGACACTCCTCAAAGTACAAAGCAAACTCCAAATCAGTAAATTGAAAGGCTAAAAGGTATAGGGAAAGATATGAATGAATTGGTGTCTAAGAGAAAATAGTGGTTTGAGGCTAATATGATAGCTTGAATAAGAATGACCCCATTCAGTATCATAAATTGTAATGCTTAGTCTACAGTTTATATAACTGTTTGGGAAGTATTTACAGGCTTACCCTTCTCTCAGTGTCACAGAGAAAGGCTTTGAGGTTTCAAAACCACATACCAAGTCCTGTCTAACTGTCTTGTCTGTCTGTCTCTGTCTCTCTCCCTCCCTCCCTTTCAGATCATATGTGAGCTATCAGCTAATGTTCCCACTGCATGCCTCCCTGCCTGCTGCCACACTCCCCACCGTGATGGACATAAACTAACCCTCTGAAACTGTAAGCAAGGCCCCAATTAAGTGTTTTTCTTTTGTATTGCCTTGACCATTGATAGGGTCTCTTCACAGGAATAGGAAAGTAACCAGAAGTAGGTACCAGGAAGTGCTACATTGCTGTGATAAGTCTAGCCTGACCATGCTATTTGTTTATGGAATATGTGCTTTGGAACTTTGAAATAGGAAAGTGGCTGAACTCTTTAATTGAAGCCTAATGGGCCATCATCTCAGCAAGTTGAAAGACAATAATGTGGAGAACAATGTGGACTATGGAGTCC
>NW_026585805.1:0-6202 GCF_907164565.1 Psammomys obesus | reverse complement strand
AAGGTGGGACAAAATCTCCTCTCATGGAGAAGCCATCAGGAGAAGGGACTGGGGTAGGGGTCACTATTGAGTACAAGGAGCACACTCCTTCTTGACCATATTGCTAAATGATTGGCCAAAATTTTGCCTCAGCTCTCATATCCCAAACACAGCCCATTAGGTTTCTCTGTGTTCTCTCATCAGTGTGATTTTAAATGGTCCCTGTTCCCTGAGGTGTATTTCTCCATTACACAGACAGCACACAAGCATCCCTACGGTAACTGAATTCCTAGTGGTCACTGCTGTCGACATATTCATGGGCACTGTGTCTTCAGATCTTATAGACACTGACACCCACCAGGAGCCTCCTGATGTGTCCTTCTGGCAGAATAGTTCAATGAACCTTTCTTGATTTTGGCTTTTTTTCTCATTAAAGGAACAGTTTATTTGGGCTTATGATTAGTGACAGAAAACAGTCAGTAATGGTAGTGAATTATGGCAAGACGAGTCAGGCAAGGCAGTCACAATAGCCTACAAAGAAAGCTAAATGGAAGTAAAAAGAGAAAAAAATTAAAAATGAAAAAAAATTAAAAATTAAACCCGCTAAAATCTGTACATCTAAACAAACTAAGCAAAAGAGAGGACCCTAACTAAAATGTTCAATCCCCATCCTGAAAGGCAAAGAGGATGGACAGCAGAAGAAAAAGAAAATAGGAAACAACCTCAGAACCTGCTACAGAGGGCCTCTGAAAGCCAGAAGAAAACAGGAAACAACCTTGGAACCTGCCACAGAGGGCCTCTGAAAGCTTCTGCAGTATAGACTGTCAAAGCAGATGCTGAGCCTGTTGGCCAACTGATGGGCAGAGTGAATGGAATTTTATGTAAGAAGTGGGAAATAGTAAGAGCTGGAGGGGACGGAAACTCCACAAGGAGAGCAACAGAACAAGAAAATTTGAACACAGGGAACTTCCCAAAGACTCATACTCCAACCAAGTACTATTCGTGGAGATAACCTAGAACCCCTGCACAGATGTAGCCCATGGCATTTCAGTTTCCAAGTGGGTTACATAGTAATCTGAAGAGGGACTGCCTCTGACAAAATCTGATTACCCTGCTCTTTGATCACCTCCCCCTTTGGGGAGCAGACTTACCAGGACACAGTAGAGGACAATGCAGATACTTTTTCTGAAAACTGATAGACTAAGATCAGAATGGAGAGGAGGACCTCCCCTATCAGTGGACTTGGGGAGTGGCATGCATGCAGAAAGGGGGGAGGGTGGGATCTAGAGGGGAGGAGGAAGGGGCTTATGGGGGGATACAAAATGAATAAAGTGTAATTAATAAAAAATTAAAAAAAACATTAAAAATTAAAAAAAGGAACAGGAAAAAAAAGATTCTCAAAGACTGTCTCCTGCTTTTTGACTTCTGTTGTGGAGGACTTACTAAGCTTCTTTGGTCTCCTGGTACTTGCTGGGATGATACAGGCACTGTCCTTCTAGAGAAAGGGCTTCTTGGACACCTCTCTGGTATACACTGGAAGGAAAGTGATGAGTCAGGTTTAGCCAGGTGGTATTTGTTAGAGCTGGGCCTCTGATAGAAGTGTGCATACCCAAATCAATAATGTTCCCTTCATTAAGTAAATCCAGGTCTCTGACCTCAGTTCTGGTTGGTTCAAAGAGTATCTGAGTGCATCATCACCCCAATCCTAATGAATATTAAAACTGATCTCTTCATCTGATAGACTAAGATCAGAAGAAAGTAGTGGGGGACGCCCCCATCAGTGGACTTGGGGAGGGGCATTTGTGAAGACGGGGGAGGGAGGGTGAGAATGGTAGGGGAGGAAAGAGGAGCTTATGGGGGGATACAAAATGAATAAAGTGTAATTATTAAAAGTTTAAAAAAAAGAATAGAAGAAAACAAATAGTAAAAAAAGCCAAAGAAAAATCACAAGAGATAATAGACAATAGATCCATCCAAATGAACTGTCATGAATCATATAAAAACACAGAAATTGAAGTCACAGAATAATGTTTGTGTATGTGTGCATTAGAATAATATGTGTAACATATATATATGTTACTCCAATTTGCATATATATATGTATATATATGTATATTGAACAGCTTGAAGAGATCATATATATATATGATCTCTTCAAGCTGTTCACTCAACCTACAGGGACCCATAACCACCCAGGAGGCCCCTTATTTTAGACACAAATAAATTCAACATCCCTCTTGTCTCATAGTTCAACATCCCTCTTGTCTCATAGTGTAATGGCAGGAGGTCAGCATTCCTGATTATCTTGCCTGGTCTTCTTCTGAATGGAAGAACTTTGTATCACTAGGACAGAAGCCTGCATAATTTTACCTTGGTTCCACATGGTCCAGGGCCTCAATAGGAACTCCTTGGATTAGAAAATGAGAGTCTGTTTGTAACCTAAACTGAGGGTCCTCAGCCTTGCTGGTCATCCTGCTCAGTGCCCATTCCACCTCACTGTGTTTCTGCAGAGGATCAGAAGATGTGCCAACACCTGCCTGTGAGTCAGGTCTAGGCAAACCTAGACTGGGATGAAGTCCTAGGTTCCCACTCCTCAGTTAAGCTGGATTTCCCCTGATGTACTTGTGTAAATATGTTCATGTATTTGTTTTATGTGAGAGATGTTCAGTGTTTTTGATATTTTACTTTGAAAGCAGAAGCTGCAGAAATAAGAAAACAAACTTCAAAGCACACCTGGAAAGCAGCTAGGAAAGAGATGTCCTGTGTGGGATGGATTGATCCCTGGCCAGGCACTCTGTACTTGCATTTAAATGCCTTGAGAGAAAATGAAGCAGAGACTTGAGTTTCTTAATAATGTGAGTCGCTACTGAAGGGCTCTCTAGCATTTAGTTCCCAAGTGAAGCCTCTGTCCAGGCCCACCAATAGTCCAGAGGAAAAACGAGGTAGATGAAAAAAAGTCTCTTATGGCCTGAAGACTTGGTGGGGTCACCTCTAACTGAGAATGCCAGTTGCTCATCCACACCCAGTCCTATAATATCCCTTAGTCCTGGGGAAGCATACCACTGTATTTATCACAGATATAGGTGCCTTAACTCCACTGTATAATGAACTCTGAAAGTTTGATTTAGAGTTATCATGAGGGATTAAATAACATACCCGTTTTGCAAGAGGTCAGCTTGATTTAATCTCTGTAAAGGAAGTAGAGTGTTTCTCATGGCTTCTGTGTAGCCCCTTGAGGGGATCAGTAGGGTTGGTCTCAGCCCCTGACAGCCTCACACAGGGAAAGGCAGAGTTTTTCACAGCTACAGGACTGTGCTAGCAGCAGTGCATAGTACTGAACAGTTCAGATGCTGATCCTCGCTTTCAGTTGGTTTCTGTGTGGTCATAACAAAAGTCAAGGGCAAGGACCTTAGAATAAAAAGATCACTTCACTTAGTTTCCATCTTCCTAAAAAGAATGTTTGCTAGGGAGAATACTAAGTTCTTTTCAGTAGAACAGGACTGGTGGATGAGGCTTTCAGGTAGGGTGTGTTTTGTTTTGTTATATTTGAGACAAGGTGTCATGTACCAGGAGCTGTTCTCATCCTGGATTTGCAGGTTAGCCTTGAGTTGACATCATACAGTGTCCACTTCACAAGACTAGGATTTCAAGTGGGGCCACCAGCACTGGTGAGGGCAGCGCTAGTCACTGAGCCCTGAAATCCTACATGCTAGGTATTCACTCGGCCACTGAGCTATTCTAACATATTGCCTACACACCCCTGTGTCTTTTTCTTCCTTCACACAGCATCTCACTATTAAGTCACAGAGGCCTGTAACCAAAAGGCCTTGGTATCTTTGGTGGAGAAAGAGCACCACACACAGCCTGAGGACCTTTTCTCTTGGTGCTCCCACTGTTTCACTTTCCTCTGCTAACAGCTCATCACGCTGTTGCCAGCACCCTGATGGCTACATAATCCATCTGCTAAGGCATCTAGTGACAATATTCAAAGGTCAGGCACAGGTCTTCTAAGACTGAACCCTCTAACAAACATTGAAACCTGTGCTGAGCATTCTTCCTGACTGTGTTCTCAAGCACCTGTACACATCAAGGATAGGACTAATCCTCAGTCACATTAACCCTGCTGTGAAGTCTAACTACTATTTAATTTCTCATATTGATGAATAGAGGCCTTTTGAGGAAGAAAAAGTCATTGGGCATTGTTTGGAAAGTAAACAGTCAGTTCCCTCCCCTGGGACGAACTAAGATGTTTCCAATCAAGTAATCTCTGGCTTTGGAAGTAGGTGGTGGTCAATGGCTATGGCACAGGATCATCTCCTGGAAATGGCCCCTCAGCTTCATGTAAGTAGAAGGACAACATCTGCAGGAAGGAAGAGACTGTAATTCATGACCTAATGACATCTTCTCTGGACATTCTAATTCATCCTGGAGAGTTCTTGCCACCTCTTTTGATGTTACTAGTGTTTTAGAGACAACAAGTGTTCTCTGAGGATTCAGTGCACATAGGTCTCCTCCACAGACATGTTGTCAAGGCTGAGGAATCTGTTTGGGAAAGAAAAAGTTGATGTTAAAGAAACCAGAGAGTTCCCGTCCCCTCCAGCTCTTACTATTTAACACTTCTTACATAAAATTCCATTCACTCTGCCCATCAGTTGGCCATCAGGCTCAGCATCTGCTTTGACAGTCTATACTGCAGAGGTTATCAGAGGCCCTCTGTGGCAGGTTCCTAGGTTGTTTCCTGTTTTCTTATGGCTTTCAGAGGCCCTCTGTAGCAGGTTCCGAGGTTGGAACTCCGCAAGGAGAGCAACAGAACAAGATAATTTGAACACAGGGAACTTCCCAGAGACTCATACTCCAACCAAGGACTATTCATGGAGATAACCTAGAACCCCTGCACAGATGTAGCCCATGGCAGTTCAGTGTCCAAGTGGGTTCCATAGTAATGAGAACAGGGACTGTTTCTGAAAGGAACTGATTGGCCTGCTCTTTGATCATCTCCCCCTCAGTGGGGAGCATCGTTACCAGGCCACAGAGGAAGACAATGTTGCCACTCCTGATGAGACCTAACAGACTAGGAGCAGAAGGAAGAAAATAAATTGCTAATTCTTATGTCTAGAATTGAAAATGAAAGCCATGTTCTCTAATTTCTAAATAATTAGTTTTTCTCTTATATCTCCACATGCAGAAGCTCAAAGACAAAGTATATCTTTCTATCTTCAATTAACTATTGTTTTCATTTAGAAAAAAGATTGTACTTTTCTACACAGTTCGCCTTGAGTAGTAATTCCAATTGCATAGACTTCACAAAAGTCACTTTACTGCACACATTCACACAGAGCTAGAGGAACAGCCATTTTTTTTCTTTTTTTATTATTGTTATTATTAATTACACTTTATTCATTTTGTATCCCCCCATAAGACCCTCCCTCCTCCCCTCCGGCTCCACCCTACCTCTCCTTTCTGCATGCATGCTCCTCCCCAAGTCCACTGAAAGGGGAGGTTCTCCTCTCCTTCCTTCTGATCTTACTCTATCAGATCACATCAGGAATGGCTGCATTGTCCTCTTCTGTGGCCTGGTAAGGCTGCTCCCCCCTCAGGGGGAGGTAATCAAAGAGCAGGCCAATCAGATTATGTCAGAAGCAGTCCTTCTTCCCATCACTATGTAAGCCACTTGGACACTAAACGGCCATGGGCTACATCTGTGCAGGGGTTCTAGATTATCTCAATGAATAGTCCTTGGTTGGAGTATGAGTCTTTGGAAAGTTCCCTGTGTTCAAATTATCTTGTTCTGTTGCTCTCCTTGTGGAGTTCCTGTCCTCTCCAGCTCTTGCTCTTTCCCACTTCTTACATAAAATTCCATTCACTCTGACCAACAGTTGGCCATCAGGCTCAGCATCTGTTTTGATAGTCTGCAGGGCAGAGGCTTTCAGATGCCCTCTGTGGCAGGTTCCTAGGTTGTTTCCTGTTTTCTTCTTCTGGCTTTCAGAGCCCCTCTGTAGCAGGTTCCTAGGTTGTTTCCTGTTTTCTTCTTCTTCTGATGTCCATCCTCTTTGCCTTTCAGTATGGAGATTGAACATTTTAGTTAGGGTCCTCTCTTTTGCTTAGTTTGTTTAGATGTACCGATTTTAATGGGTTTATCCTATTATCGTATGCTCCAATGCTCATTAATTACCTACAATGAATGATGTTATTTGTTGTCGTGAGAATGTATTGTGGAAAAGCA
>NW_026585804.1:0-4219 GCF_907164565.1 Psammomys obesus | reverse complement strand
AATACAAGAGTTGGAAGAGAGACACTCAGGAGCTGAAGATACAATTGTAGAAGTTGACACATCTCTCAAAGAAAAAGTAAAAGAGAATTTACAAACACAAAACATCCAAGAAATCAAGGATGCCATGACAAGATGAAATAAAAGAATAATAGGAATATACGAGAAAAAAAGATTCCAGGCTCCAAGGTACAAAAAGAAAAATTTTCCAACATAAGGCTCTACTGTGAAGGGTATAAAAGCAGATGCTGAGATATTTTTTTCTCTTCGAGAGATTTATTAGTAGTGTAAGGAGGGAGTGGGAAGCAGGACATGGTGGGGAGAGACGAAGAAAAGGGAAGGGAAAGGGGGGCACCCCAAGAGAAAGAGAAAGAAAGTGTAAGAGAGAGAAGAAGAGAAAGTAAGAGAGAGAAAATAAGAGAGGGACCATGTGTCGGTATCAGCCCTTTTAAGGCACACAGTAACCACTCCTTCCAGGTGTGGTCACCTGGCTAGGTGTGGACACATGATGACATCACAGGAGCAGGTTGTGTTCCAAAATACTAACACTGGGAAAACACTGCAAACAATTGTTCTACTTTATGTTTCTTTTGCATCAGGCTTATGAATCCTTTTGTTATTTCTTACCAGAATTCTTACAGCCATGTTTTTTGACATAGACTAACTGGTATGTGTAAAGAAAAAGTATTCTTTTTTTTTAATTGTTCTTTTTTTTAATTTTTTATTAATTACACTTTATTCATTTTGTATCCCCCATAAGCCCCTCCCTCCTCCCCTCCCGATCCCACCCTCCCTCCCCTTTCTGCATGCCTGCCACTCCTCAAGTCCACTGATAGGGGAGGTTCTCCTCTTCTTTCTGATCTTAGTCTATCAGTTCTCATCAAAAGTGGCTGCATTGTCCTCTACTGTGGCCTGGTAAGGCTGCTCCCCACTCAGGGGGAAGTGATCAATGAGCAGGCCAATCAGATTATGTCAGAGGCAGTCCCTCTTCCCATTACTATGTAACCCACTTGGACACTGAACTGCCATGGGATACACCTGTGCAGGGGTTCCAGGTCATCTCCACGAATAGTCCTCGGTTGCAGTATGATTTTCTGGGAAGTTCCCTGTGTTCAAATTATCTTGTTCTGTTGCTCTGCTTGTGGAGTTCCCGTCCCCTCCAGCTCTTACTTTTTCCCACTTCTTACATAAAATTCCATTCACTCTGCCCATCAGATGGCCATCAGGCTCAGCATCTGCTTTGACAGTCTATACTGCAGGAGCTTTCAGAGGCCCTCTGTGGCAGGTTTCAAGGTTGTTTCCTGTTTTCTTCTGGATTTCAGAGGCCCTCTGTAGCAGGTTCCGAGGTTGTTTCCTATTTTCTTTTTCTTCTGATGTCCATCCTCTTTGCCTTTCAGGATGGGGATTGAACATTTTAGTTAGGGTCCTCTCTTTTGCTTAGTTTGTTTAGATGTACAGATTTTAGTGGGTTTATTCTATATTCTATGTTTATATGAGTGAGTATATACCATGCGTGTCTTTTTGCTTCTGGGACAACTCACTCAGGATGTTCCTTTCCAGGTCCCACCATTTACCTGCAAATTTCATGATTTCCTTATTTTTCATTGCTGAGTAATACTCCACTGTATAGATGTGCCACAGTTTCTGCATCCATTCTTCAGTTGAGGGGCATCTGGGTTGTTTCCAGCTTCTGGCTATTACAAATAAAGCTGCTACAAACATGGTTAAGCAAATGTCCTTTTTGTGTACTTGTGCCTCTTTTGGGTATATGCCTAGGAGTGGTATGGCTGGATCTTGAGGAAGCGCTATTCCTAGTTGTCTGAGAAAGCGCCAGATTGATTTCCAGAGTGGTTGTACCAGTTTACATTCCCACCAGCAGTGGAGAAGGGTTCCCCTTTCTCCACAACCTCTCCAGCATGTGTTGTCCCTTGAGTTTTTCATCTTGGCCATTCTGATGGGTGTAAGGTGAAATCTCAGGGTTGTTTTGATTTGCATTTCCCTAATGGCTAATGAGGTTGAACATTTCTTTAAGTGCTTCTCTGCCATTCGATATTCCTCTACAGAGAGTTCTCTCTTTAGCTCTGTTCCTCATTTTTTAAGTGGAATACTTGGTTTATTGCTTGTCAGCTTGTTTAGTTCTTTATATATATTGGATATGAGTCCTCTGTCAGAGAAAGGGTTGGTGATGATTCTTTCCCAATCTGTAGGCAGTCGCTTTGTTTTGACGATGGTGTCCTTTGCTTTGCAGAAGCTTTTCAATTTCATGAGGTCCCATTTATTGATTGTTGCTCTTAGATCTGTGCTGTTGGTGTTCTGTTCAGGAAGTTTTCTCCTGTACCAATGAGTTCTAGGGTATTCCCCACTTTTTTTTTCTAGCCGATTTAATGTGTCTGGTTTTATGTTGAGGTCTTTGATCCACTTGGACTTTAGTTTTGTGCAGGGTGATAAGTATGGATCTATGAGTGACCCCAAAAACTCTACCAGGGAACTCCTACAGCTGATAAACACCTTCAGCAAGGTGGCCGGATACAAAATTAACTAAAAAAAAAATCAGTAGCACTCCTGTATACAAAAGACAAAAGGGCTGAGAAAGAAATTAGAGAAACAACACCCTTCACAATAGCCACAAATGACATAAAGTACCTTGGTGTAACCCTAACCAAGCAAGTCGAAGATTTGTATGAAAAAAATTTCCAGTCTCTGAAGAAAGAATTAGAGGAAGATATGAGAAGATGGAAAGATCTCCCATGCTCATGGCTTGGCAGGATTAACATAGTAAAAATGGCCATCTTACCAAAAGCAATCTACAGATTTAATGCAATTCCCATCAAATTGCCAACACAATTCTTTACAGACCTGGAAAGAAAAATTCTCAACTTCGTATGGAATAACAAGAAACCGAGAATTGCTAAAACAATCCTCTATAATAAAAGATCTTCTGGTATCTCCATCCCTGTTCTCAAGCTGTACTATAGAGCAACAGTTATAAAAACTGCATGGTACTGGCATAGAAACAGAATGGTGGATCAATGGAACCAAACAGAGGACCCAGAAATAAACCCACACACTTATGGACACCTGATTTTTGACAAAGATGCCAAAACCATACAATGGAAAAAAAATTGCATCTTCAACAAATGGTGCTGGTCCAACTGGATGTCCACATGCAGAAAAATGAAAATAGATCCATACTTATCACCCTGCACAAAACTGAAGTCCAAGTGGATCAAAGACCTCAACATAAAACCAGACACATTAAATCGGCTAGAAAAAAAAGTGGGGAATAACCTAGAACCCATTGGTACAGGAGACAACTTCCTGAACAGAACACCAACAGCACAGGCTCTAAGAGCAACAATCAATAAATGGGACCTCATGAAATTGAAAAGCTTCTGTAAAGCAAAGGACACCGTCATCAAAACAAAGCGACTGCCTACAGATTGGGAAAGAATCATCACCAACCCTTTATCTGACAGAGGACTCATATCCAATATATATAAAGAACTAAACAAGCTGAAAAGCAACAAACCAAGTAATCGACTTAAAAATTGGGAACAGAGCTAAAGAGAGAATTCTCTGCAGAGGTATATCGAATGGCAGAGAAGCACTTAGAGAAATGCTCAACCTCATTAGCCATTAGGGAAATGCAAATCAGAACAACCCTCAGATTTCACCTTACACCCATCAGAATGGCCAAGATGAAAATCTCAAGGGACAACAAATGCTGGAGAGGTTGTGGAGAAAGGGGAACCCTTCTCCACTGCTGGTTGGAATGTAAAGTGGTACAACCACTCTGGAAATCAATCTGGTGCTTTCTCAGACAACTAGGAATAGCGCTTCCTCAAGATCCAGCCATACCACTCCTAGGCATATACCCAAAAGAGGCTCAAGTACACAAAAAGGACATTTGCTCAACCATGTTTGTAGCAGCTTTATTTGTAATAGCCAGAAGCTGGAAACAACACAGATGCCCCTCAACTGAAGAATGGATGCAGAAACTGTGGTACATCTATACAATGGAGTATTACTCAGCAATGAAAAATAAGGAAATCATGAAATTTGCAGGTAAATGGTGGGACCTGGAAAGGATCATCCTGAGTGAGTTGTCCCAGAAGCAAAAAGACACGCATGGAATATACTCACTCATATAAACATATAACGTAGAATAAACCCACTAAAATCAGTACATCTAAACAAACTAAGCAAAAGAGAGGACCCTAAC
>NW_026585803.1:0-4271 GCF_907164565.1 Psammomys obesus | reverse complement strand
CCTTTTGCATAGCCTTGTTTTTCATCAACAAATAGCTCAAAGGGCTTGTTTAAGTCAGGAAGTCCCAATGCGGGGGAAGTTAATAAGGCCTTTTTGATAGCCGTAAAGGCTTCTTGTTGTTTATTTTCCCAGGTAAAGAGGGTACCTGGTTTTGTAAGTGAGTAGAGCGGTGCAGCCATCTCTGCGAACCCTGGGATCCAGATCCGGCAGAACCCCGCCGTCCCCAGGAACTCTCTCAACTGTCTTGGGCTCTTAGGCACTAGAATACTCAGGATTGTCTGTTTTTGTGCTTCTGTTAGCCATCTTTGTCCATCCCTGATCTGGTAACCTAGGTACGTAACCTGCTTTTGACATATTTGGGCCTTTTTAGCCGAGGCCCGATACCCTAGAGTTCCCAGGGTGACTAGGAGGGCCTTTGTTCCTTCTCTACATTTTTCCTCAGTCTCTGCAGCCAGGAGGAGATCATCTACATATTGAAGTAGGATTAAGGCAGGGTGTTGAACCCTAAAGTCGGCCAGATCCCGGTGTAACACCTCATCAAATAAGGTGGGGCTGTTTTTGAACCCCTGTGGGAGCCTAGTCCAGGTGAGTTGCCCCGATAGTCCCAACTCTGGGTCCCTCCACTCGAAGGCAAAAATAGGCTGGCTCTGTGGATGAAGCCTTAAACAAAAGAATGCATCCTTGAGGTCCAGGATCGTGTACCATACATAGGTTGGTGGTAATCCAGTCAGCAAATTGTATGGGTTAGGGACTGTTGGGTGTATATCTTCTACCCTTTTGTTGACCTCTCTTAGATCTTGCACAGGGCGATAATCGCCCGTGCCAGGCTTTTTGACTGGAAGGAGGGGTGTATTCCAGGGAGACTGACAGGGGGTCAGAATTCCCTGGTCTAGGAGTCTTTTAATGTGGGGCCGAATTCCTCGGTAGGCCTCTTGAGACATAGGGTATTATTTGATGGATACTGGAGTTGCAGTTGCTTTGAGGGGTATAATTAGGGGTGGCTGTTGGGTGGCCAGCCCCATCCCTCCCGTTTCTGCCCAGGCAGATGGGAAGTTATTTAACCAGTCAGATATGTTCTTGGCCAGAGGCCCCTCAAGCTCATATAGCCGCTATTCATCTTCCAGGTTTAAGGTCAGTACATGTAACGGCTGTCCCTGTGGCCCCGTAATATGGGCTTTAGTCCCCTCAAAGTGAATCTGCGCTTTGAGCTTGGTTAATAGATCTCTCCCTAGCAACGGGTAAGGGCAATCAGGTACATGTAGGAAAGAATGAGTCACCTTACCGGTGGAGAATAGTACTTTTCTTTCGGTTGTCCAGCGGCACCTTTTTCCTCCAGTGGCCCCCTGGACCCACGCTGACCTGTCAGACAGGGGTCCTGGAGATGTGGTGAGCACTGAGTGTTGAGCTCCGGTATCCACCAGGAAGGTGACAGGTTGGCCCCCCACGTTGAGGGTTATCTTGGGTTCAGGGGGGGGCTCCTGACCCTGACCCCCCTAATCTTCGAGGTTGAGCAGGGTGGTTTGTGGCCGGGGTTTACGTGGCCCCTTTGGCTTGTTTGGGCAATTGCGGGCCCAATGACCTTTTTCTCTACAGTAGGCGCATTGGTCTCTATCTGCTGGATAGTTTTTATGGTCTCCCAGGTCCTGTCTATTCTGTCTCTGACCTGTCACTACGGTGGCCAACAACTTACTGAATTCTCTATTTCTCTTACGTTCTCTCATATTTTCTCTCTCTTTTGCTTCTTTTCTTAGCCTCTCATCTCTTTCTTTCTGCGTTTCTCTCTTGTTAAAAATCCGCTCTGCCTCTTTTAACAAGTCCTGTACCGAACTTTCTCTTAAGTTTTCTAGTCTTTCTAACTTCTTTCTGATATCTGGGGCGGACTGCCAAATGAAAGACATGGCCACGTTGGTTGCCTGATCTGGGCTCTCTGGATCATAGGGAGTGTACATACGGTATGCCTCCTTAAGTCGTTCTAGGAAAGCAGTGGGGGATTCTTCTGGCTTTTGAGTCACTAACTTAACCTGGGCCAAATTGGTAGGGTGTCTTGCAGCCCCTCGGAGACCCGCTAAGAGCAACTGGCGATAAAGACGTAGGTGTTCCCTACCGCGCTCAGTGGAGAAATCCCAGTTGGGTCGTTCTAAGGGGATGGCAGCGTCTATTCTATCGGGCAACTGGGTAGGTAATCCATCATCTCCTGGAACATGTTTACGGACTTCCAAGATGACTCGTTTTTTCTCCGTGGTCAGCAGCGTCTGGAACAGCTGTTGACAGTCATCCCAGGTGGGCTGGTGAGTCACTAGAATGGACTCAATGAGGGCTGTTAACCTAGACGGGTCCTTTGAGAAAGGAGGGTTATTATTTTTCCAATTATATAAGTCAGAGGCAGAAAAGGGCCAGTATTGGAGTTGACAGTCAGGCCCCGTCCGCAACGGAAGAGCCTGGGAGGAAGAACCGGAAGGGACCTCCCGGCGCCCCCGTAACCGCCCTGCCACCAGAGACGAGGTGGGTTCTTCCGGTGACCCCTGCCCGGCAGCCCCTGCCTGTTGTTCAGGGGCAGGGACTGGGCCCCGGTAAGGGGGTGGTTGTTCAGTTAGAAGGTCCAGAAGGGGGCCCTCATCTGCCGGCAGCACCGGAGGTATCTTTTTACGCCCGGAGGTCTCCGCCGGTACCGATTTTGTGAGGGCCGGGTAAAGGGCGGAGTTAACCGGGGTCGGAATCAGTGGCGGAGGAAGGGAGGGAGCGGACGGTGTAGGTTTCAGGCAAGGGGGAAGGAAAGGTTTTACCCATGATGGGGGATCTTTGACCAGAGATTCCCACGTGATGATATAGGGGACCTGGTCAGGATGTCCATGGGGTCCAGAGTCCATGACTTTTGCTTTCACCTGCAAAATAACTTCTAGGTTAAAGGTGCCATCTCGTGGCCAGCCCACGTTAAAGATTGGCCACTCAGATGAACAAAAGGTGTCCCATTTTCCTTTTCGCACTTCCACTGAGAGATTGTGGGCGATGTCACAGACTTCCTTGAAGTGCTGTAAAGTTAAACTTTTGGGGGTAGAGACAGTTTGTCCCATATTTTCAGATAGATAGAAAACACTTATCACACTTATTATCACAACTAGACAGACAGAACACAACACAAGCCGCGCAGCACGAGATCGGCGCAAAACCGAAAGTAAAAATTCAGATGGAGACTGTGGAGGAGGTCTTGTTCCTCTGTCCTCTAGATGGAGCCCGTAGCCTTCGAACAGGGGCGAGGCCCCGAAAAGTCCGAGTCGGCTCGTTCTTTCAAACAGATGGGGAGTCAAAAATTGGCTCCCGCTCAGATGAGAGCCGGTGGGACTCGAACCCACTCAGACCCTCTCAGATGAGAGCCGGTGGGACTCGAACCCACTCAGACCCTCTCACCCTGGGACGGCTCCCCGGGCCAGCGGACCAGAAGTCCAGGTCCATCGACCCCTTCTTACTTTCCGCCAAATTCAGATGACTTGATCAAGTCTCAGATTGTAAACAGAACAGACACAGAAGCACACAACAGAAAAGACAGATACATACACAGAAAAGACGTCTGGCCAGCTTACCTCCCAAAGGTGGGTCGGTGGTCTCTGGGTGGGGGGTCTCAGATCTCGCTGGGGCCTCCAAATGAAAGATCCCCGGAGGGTATCTTCCGTCTGAGAGACCCCTGCCCAAGGATCAATGAGCCCAGGCGTTCGGATGCAAACAGCAAGAGGCTTTTATTTTGATACACGAGTACCCGGGGCGATAAGTCATTCGGGAGACTTCTGCGCCCCCTAGATGGGAAGCTGGGGTTTTTATACGGTTTTAGAGCAGAAGCACTGGTACAGAAGCGAGAGGCATGGTTACAGGGGGCTGATTGGTACATTTTCATGAGACCACGATTTGCGTCAAAGTTTGGCAGGGGCACCAAGATTCCAGGAACTGGGTGGTCAAGGGGGCTATGATGACCCCTTGACGTGGCCCGCCACCTGTTATTTTGTTTTTCCCTATCTCAGTTAGAGCAGTCTCTGACAGATATCTCATGAGGGTGGTCATAACAAGTTGTTTTTAGCTCAATTGGGGCGGCCTGACCATAGATATCCCAAGTGGGTGACACAGCTGGGTGTTCTCAGTAATTTTCCAGTTTCTCATCTGGCCTTCAGAGTTTTACAAAACAGTGGTGTCTCACAAAATGGCATTAGCTATGTTTAACTTAGTGTGAGGCTGGGGTCTTTCATTCCCCCATTTTCTTTTAACTTAGAATGGAATCTTCCATT
>NW_026585801.1:0-1004 GCF_907164565.1 Psammomys obesus | reverse complement strand
TACATACAGAAATATAAAAGCAAGTACTATGAGACATTTGAAACTTTACCATCAGGACAAGCCACTTTGGAAACAAAATATGGCTTGGACTCCTGCTCATGCTGTGCCTATTCAAACAAAGGAGACTGTTCTCTGATATGCAGCATATTATCAGGACTTAAGATCTGTGCCTACAAGACAAAGTATTCGTGTGCAGGGACACACACATGTGCCGTATACAGTGGTCCTGACTGCACTAACTCCTTGGAGCTGATAGTGCTTTATTCAGCTCCACAACTGTCGCTCGATAAACTTATAGCAAGTACATCCAAATCTCTTAAAATCATTAGTTAGGACCCTCTATGAATAGGGAGATGCTGAGCTTGAGGAAGCTAAATCTAGAGAGAAGAGAGTTCCCTGAAGACACAGCCAGGATTTTTCATCCAGAAATATCCATGGAAAGTGATGATCCCATCCTTTTTAAGTCTTTATACACAAACATACAACCCACAAGTGATGCAAATGCTGAATTAAGAAACAGAATAACTCCTAGTCCAAATTTTTTTTTAATATGGTTAATTCTCAAATGTGAAAACAATTTCTGTAGCTGGGAACTGATCTGTGAATACCATATTTCTTCCTCTTCTTGATGGTTGAATTTTCTGTCTCAATTACAGCTGCAGCAGTGGGCAAATTGCCTTGTAGAGATCTTCTGGATCCTGTCTGTCTCTTCTTCTGTCTATGGTAATTCACGACTTCACTGGTTCCTGCTGTAGCTAGATGTAAGAGCCCCTAGAGAAAGAATCAACATAGAGACAACACTTAAGGCAGAGCTAGCCATCCATCCTTGTAATGTCTTCTCCACTCTACCAGGTACATTACAAAGAAGAGAAACAAGAGTCATAGTGAGAGGTCTCTATGTGAGATCACACAGCAGAGAGTTCTCAGAACCAGCAGGGGGCACTGTAGATCCACCAGTTCTCTAAGAAGTAAAGGGCAGCTGAAGGAAAAGGAAGCTGTTTACT
>NW_026585800.1:0-1085 GCF_907164565.1 Psammomys obesus | reverse complement strand
GGTGTTCAGAAAGAGGAGGCAGGAACTTCAAGATGTCAAAGTAATCCAAGGAAACATTCTAGGTCAATGGTATAATGGGTGGTCCACAGAACAAAGGGATACAGATTGGCTAAGATCAATGTGCATAGTCCTCCCTACAGCTCCAGAACTTCAAGGCTATGCCAGCATCATATGTTATCTAAGCAATTTGCCAACCAATGCTTGCTAATGTTTTCTGTCCAAGACAACTTATGTCACTTCAGGGTCAGACTCCTGTTGGACACTGAACACTAGAACTCTCCTGCAAGTAGAGGAATTAGCCACAGGCAGGGATGTGCTCCTTAATTATATATCCTATAGGAAGGGTTCAGCACACAAACCTTATCCACACAATCAATAGAAATCAATTCAGCTTATATATATATAGGTCCATACTTATTCACACATTTTTTAAGACATTGGAAGGAGAGAATTTGAAATGGGTTGGAGAAAGGACAAGAAAAGGGGACTTGGTGTAATTTATTTTAATTAACATCTGTAAATATAATTTTACTAAAAAGAGGCTATAGAGGGCATAGGAGTTACTAGCAATGGGTATTGTTATAGGAGACAGGTTTCATTCAGGAATCACAAGCTAGCTAAGTATACCCTGTAACTGCATTCCCAGGGGATCTGATGTCCTCTTTGGCCTTTGCAGGTATGACACACGGACACGTGAATGCAAAATGTCCATATAAATGAAAGACATACAAAGCTTTAAAATGTGGCTTTCTCAGGGCTGAGGAGATTGCTCCGTGTTTTGGTAGAAACTGAAGACTTCACAAAAGATAATGCTGAATCCTATCTTCCATGGACACAGCCTCCCCTTTCTTCTGACTGAGAGATTCACACACAGACTGGGGGCACTTAGACACCCATAACACATACATCATCCTACCTGCTCAACACAGACATAGACCTGTGGAGTACACTCTCTCTCTCTCTCTCTCTCTCTCTCTCTCTCTGTATGTCTCTTTCACTCTCTGTGTGTGTCTGTCTGTCTCTTTCTCTCTCCCACACACACATCCATGAACTCCACCACACAGTGCCCTCTACAGGCCCTCAAC
>NW_026585799.1:0-1583 GCF_907164565.1 Psammomys obesus | reverse complement strand
AGAGCTCTGTTTGCATCTGCTGAGAATCCCACTGAGGATCCATTCACTGTATCCATGTTCCTTCATGTGAATCGTATTTCAAAGTTTCAAGAGTCACTTGAATCTCTTTGGGTCAACAATATTGACCATTGACCATCCTACAACATCAAACTCACAGAGCTTTGGAGGCTGCTGGTCATCCCAATCCAATAATCAACAGGACTGTGAACACCTCTTCTATCACCTGGAAATTCTGGGATACATTTCCCCATGTTGCTCAGGTCCTGAGGCTCAAACATCCTTAACCTTCATTTATAATTCTTTCATGGACTAGTGTTCTATCAAATGGCATTGGGAATTTTATTTTGGTCTTGGTGACTTCAGTGTCAATGTTATTAACTAATAACCTCTCATTGTAGCATGGAGAAGATACATGCCAAACTACACCATGGTCTCTGAATGTCATGGTGCTGGCAATGAAATCTACAGCTGTTCGGATTTCTCGGTAAAGAGCTTCCTTTTCCTTCAGCTGTCCTTTACTTCTTAGAAAATTAGTGGATCTACAGTGCCCCCTGCTGCTTCTGAGAATTTTCTGGTGTAAATTCTCACACGGAGACCTCTCACTATGACTCTTGTTTCTCTTCTTTGTAATGTATCTGGTGGACCTGAGAAGACATTACAAGGATAGATGGAACCTCTGCCTCCAGAGTTGTCTGTATGATGATTCTTTCTATAGGGGTTTGTACATCTAGCTACTGCAGGGACCAGTGAAGAAGTAGTGAATTATTATATTGACAGAAGAAAAGACAGACAGGATCCAGAAGATCTCTACAAGCCATTTTCCCCACTGGGTCAACTGTAATTGAGACAGAAAATACAACCACCAAGAAGAGGAAGAAATGTGGTATTCACAGATCAGTTCTCAGCTACAGAAATTTTTTTCACATTTGAGAAATAACCAGATTTTAGAAAAATTTGGACTAGGAGTCATTCTGTTTCTTTTGTTTTTAAGCTATTTTTTCCTTTATTTAATTCTCTTTTTTTATTTTTTATTAATTACACTTTATTCACCTTGTATCCCCCCTGTGGTTTCTTCGCTCCTCCCATCCCCATCCCTCCATTTCTCCACCCTCTCCACGCATGTCCCTCCCCAAGTCCACTTAAAGGGGAGGTCTTCTTTTCCTTCCTTCTGACCCTAGTCAACTAGGTCTCATCAGGAGTGGCTACATTGTCTTCTTCTGTGGCCTGGTAATGCTGCTTCCCCCTCAGGAGGAGGTAATTAAAGAGCAGGCCAATCAGTTTATGTCAGTGACAGTCCCTGTTCCTATTACAATGGAACCCACTTGGATACTGAACTGCCATGGGCTACATCTGTGCAGGGGTTATCTCCATGAATAGTCCTTGGTTGGAGTATCAGTCTCAGGAAAGACCCTCGTGCTCAGATTTTTTGGTTCTCTTGCTCTACTTGTGGAGTTCCTGTCCTCTCCATATCTTACTGTTTCCCACTTCTTTCCTAAGATTCCTAAGATGATAGGGATCATTGGGATCTTGGGCAAGAAAAAATAATGATAACTTGTGCTGGTTTACAAGACTTGATACTAAAC
>NW_026585798.1:0-6681 GCF_907164565.1 Psammomys obesus | reverse complement strand
ATCCTGCAGAACAACCAGAGGAAAGAGTAAACAGCTTATCCTGTGATAGTGTACACAAAGCAGTGTTGGAAGAGGGCCTCGTAAGACACAAAGGCAAACTTAACTGAAGACATTTCTGCTCACTGTTCTCCAATCCCTTTTCTCCCTGATGTCCACATAAATCACTTCCTTATAATATCCTTAGCTATACGTGAAACATCCATACCAGAGAAGGCCAAGGCCACCAACACACAGAGCAGGCTGCAGGGAGGCATGTGTCCCAGGTCCCTCTGTATGAGCGTGTCTGCTTTGCCTCAGCTCAGTGTTCAGTGTCTGAGGGCCAGGCTCTGAGCATGTTTACCTCCTGTGTTTCTGACAATGCCTCAAGCAGGAAATGTGGTTTTGTGTGATCACAGGCTACAACCTCCATGTACAGAGAGAAAAGCGTAGCTCACCACAGGCCTCTACTTGTTTCCTTGTCTGATAGGGAGATTGAGAAAATCCATCCCTGCTGAGGGGGAAGTTGCTTTGCATGCCTGGGTGTTATTCCGGGAGATAATTTTGGGAACCAAAGTCTAATCCATCATGAGCCATGTGTGACATGCAGTGCACCTGCCGATCATTGTCTGTGTTTACTTTTCTCAATCCATTGTCTCATTGTCTGGTTAAGCTTAATTAAAAATAATAAAATCCTCTTAGAGTCCTGAATTTCCCTGTGAATCACTGGTATCTGAAATAGTCCTCCTCATTTGCTCAGTGCTAAATTCTGCAGTTACAAAGCTAGTTTTACAACATGCAGTAAAGGGCATCCCATCAGCATTCCAGAAGATCCTCGTTTGCTTATGTTCTGGGACATTGTAACAGGAATAAAATATTAGTCTTCAGGATCTAAGGAGATGTTCAGTATGTCAGTTGACTGCTATACATCATGGTTCCTTATGTGTGGATCTCCAGGACCCATGTAAGAATCCAGAACCTGTGGCTGTCCCTGCAGTCAGAGCTCTGGAAGCTCTGGGGTCTCACTAGTCAGTCAATTGATGAGCTTCAGTTTAAGTAAGAGTTCCTACAAAAAGAAAGAAATAAACAAAGTAGAAAGAAATAGAGAGAGATACCCAGTGATAAACACTGGTTTACACACACACACATACACGGTGGGGTGGGGAGTTACAACAATTTAAAAACCACTGCTAAAAAAAATTAAAAAAATAAAAATAAAAACTCTTTCAAAAGTTTACCATCAAGTTGTACTCAGATGTGTTCTGTTCTCTCCACACAGAGAACTCTACTTAAGACATGTCCTAAATTTTTCTATACCATTTTACTCTCATAGTCTATCTCACTTGTTAAACTTTCTGTATTTAATTTAGAAACCAGTCTCATGATAAGCTTGCCAGGTCTGTCTGTGTCTTGAGAATATTACATGTTCAAGATACATATAACCTGCAAGCATTAGAGTCATGTTACCACGTGAATTTATGGTTGAATTTTTTTGTGTACTGCTCTATCACCTATTAGAATCTAGCTCTTCATCCTTGATTTGCTCTCATTATCCCAATGAAGGGAATTACCCAAAAGGCAATCAGAAGAGAAAATGCAAACAAGGTCTCTGAAAGAGCTCCAGTTCTTTCTATGAGGAAAAACAGTAGATCAACATGTACTTCAGGGACTAGTTTCTGGGATCAGAGTCACATTCCTCTGTCCATTTCACTGCTTAGTGCTGAGAGCCCATGCCCTGGACTTCTCTCTGTGGCTAAGCCAGAGACCATGGGAGCCATAGCAGCCTGGGAAGCACAGGGTGGCAGGGCTGTGCCCCTGCTCTAGATCTCAAGAGAGCAGGTGGACACTGCAAGCTGCATAGCCACAGCATCTGAGACGTGGCTCTGGAGTACACTGGGTTTTTCCTGGGTTTAAGTGCTGAGATGGACAGTTGGTCAAATTCTAAATACTGCTTTGTCTTTCCTGTGATTTAATTGATAGACAATGCTTCCCAGTGAAGATAAAGCTTAAGGTGGGTGGAGAGATAGCTCAATGGTTCAAAGCACTTGTTGATAATGATAAAGACTGAAGTTCAAGTCCCAGGACACATTTAATGAGCTATATTTTCTGAAAAACCTGAAACTCCAGGTTTGAGTGACTGGACACCAACTTTTGGCCATTACATGCACACAGATGTATCTACCCATGTATATATACAAGTTTATGCACATTCACATCTACTCCATCAGGATACCTAGCTTTTTCTTTTTAATTCTTTGCATACAACTACTTGACAAACAGCATCCAACTGCATCCAACAACCAACCACCCAACAACAGCAACTCTGCCACTTGGGCACCTAGCATTTATAAATCCTCTGAAAAGTACCCAGAATTTCAAACTTCACACACTCACAGAAACTATCTGCAGTTGGCAGAACCACACCCCTACTAGAGCATGAGGCAAATCATAGTCCCCTGCTATGATGCAGCCTCATATCTGCAAACCTGACTAAACAAAAACACATTCCTATAATGGTTTTGTGTGTTTTAAGGAACATTTTTACTACAGAAATGACATGGGGCCCTGTACCTATACAAGGAACTACAGACAACTATGTACTGCTTACAGCAAGAAATGGTCAACCCCAGGGAATAGCCCATGAATAATGATACAATAGCAAGTGGTCATCGGTGCAATCATGTGCACACAACCAACACTAAACAGACTCCAAAGGCTGTATTTATACAATTGTGTGTGCATTTGTATGTGTATCTGCGTAAAACGACAATAATCATAGAAAAAGAGTCTATGGATTTGAAGTTATTATTGGAGAACATGGGAGACTCTGGAGTTAAAGGACACAGAAGGGGTTTCAGGGATGTAACATAATATGTAAAAATGATGTAATTCTATTTTAACCAAAATTAAAGCAATAAATTAAAAATATCAAAGTCAAAAAACCAATCTGTCATAAAACCTGAGGGGCTTTCTCAGGACAAACCAGCATTCAGACTTTGGTTTCTTATTATCATAGTAACTTTGGAACATTTGTTTTGACAGTGGATACTACCTATTTCAGGCACAATATGACATTTAACCTTAACTTTTACCTTCTTCAACTCTTTTAATTCATGTTTAGTTTGTATAAATATTGTTTACTTTGGTCTATATGTCTGGACCAAGGTCAGGATAAAGGAAATACCAAACGTGTTGCTAAGTCAGATGTGACTGAGAAATGTCTGAACAGACACAAAATGGAGTCAGGACAGGACAGCATCACCCTAGACATGTCATGGTTGGTAAACTCGGTGTCCCTATATTGAAGAAAAGAAATTTTCCTTTTCTAAAGAGGTAGCAATTGCTTCCTGTTAAATTAAACCTTTGTTGATACAATATTTTTTTAATCAGAATTTTCCTCTTCTCTAACTCCTGCTACATGAATTTTGTTTGGTTTTGGAATTTTTTAATTTAATTGAACTTTTGGTTTTGTTTTTCTTTTAACGTTTTTTTATTTTTTATTAATTACACTTTATTCATTTTGTATCCCCCCATAAGGCCCTCCCTCCTCCCCTCCCGGTCCCACCCTCCCTCCCCTTTAGGCATGCATGACCCTCCCCAAGTCCACTGATAGGGGAGGCTCTCCTCTCCTTTCTGATCTTAGTCTATCAGTTCTCATCAAAAGTGGCTGCATTGTCCTCTTCTGTGGCCTGGTAAGGCTGCTCCCCACTCAGGGGGAGGTGATCAAAGAGCAGGCCAATACAGATTATGTCAGAGGCAGTCCCTCTTTCCATTACTAGGTAACCCACTTGGACACTGAACTGCCATGGGCTACATCTGTGTAGGGGTTCTAGGTTATCTCCATGAATAGTCCTTGGTTGGAGTATGAGTCTCTGGGAAGTTCCCTGTGTTCAAATTTTTTTCTTCTGTTGTTCTCCTTGTAGAGTTCCTGTCCTCTACAGCTCTTACTATTTCCCACTTCTTATATAAAATTCCATTCACTCTGCCAGACAGTTGGCCATCAGGCTCAGCATCTGCTTTGATAGTCTGCAGGGCAGAGGCTTTCAGAGGCCCTCTGTGGTAGGTTCCTAGTTTGATTCCTGTTTTCTTCTTCTGGCTTTCAGAGGCCCTCTGTAGCAGGTTCCTAGGTTGTTTCCTGTTTTCTTCTTCTTCTGATGTCCATCCTCTTTGCCTTTCAGGACAGGGATTGAACATTTTAGTTAGGGTCCTCTCTCTTGCTTAGTTTCTTTAGATACACAGATTTTAGTGGGATTGTACTATGTTGTATGTCTATATGAGTGAGTATATACCCTGTGTGTTTTTTTGTTTCTGGGACAACTCACTCAGGATGATCCTTTCCGGGTCCCATCATTTACCTACATATTTCATGATTTCCTTATTTTTCATTGCTCAATAATATTCCATTGTATAGATGTACCACTATTTCTCCTTCCATTCTTCAGTTGAGGGGCATCTGGGTTGTTTCCAGCTTCTGGCTATTACAAATAAAGCTGCTACAAACATGGTTGAGCAAATGACATTTTTGTGTACTTGAGCCTCTTTTGGATATATGCCTAGGAGTGGTATGGCTGGATCTTAAGGAAGCACTATTCCTAGTTGTCTGAGAAAGTGCCAGATTGATTTCCAGTGTGGTTGTACAAGTTTACATACCCACCAGCAGTGGAGAAGGGTTCCCCTTTCTCCACAACCTCTCCAGCATGTGTTTTTACTTGAGTTTTTGATCGTGGCCATTCTCATGGGTGTAAGGTGAAATCTCAGGGTTGTTTTGATTTGCATTTTCCTAATGGCTAATGAGGTTGAGCATTTCTTTAAGTGCTTCTCTGCCATTTGATATTCCTCTATTGAAAATTCTCTGTTTAGCTCTGTTCCCCATTTTTTTTTAAGTGGATTACTTGATTTCCTGCTTTTCAGCTTCTTTAGTTCTTTATATATCCTGGATACGAATCCTCTGTCAGATAAAGGGTTGGTGAAGATTCTTTCCCAATTTGTAGGCAGTCGCTTTGTTTTGATGACAGTGTCCTTTGCTTTACAGAAGCTTTTCAGTTTTATGAGGTCCCATTTATTGATTGTTGCTCTTAGAGCCTGTGCTATTGGTGTTCTGTTCAGGAAGATGTCTCCTGTACCAATGAGTTCTAGGGTAATCCCCACTTTTTTTTCTAGCCGATGTAATGTGTCTGGTTTTTTGTTGAGGTCTTTGATCCACTTGGACTTCAGTTTTGTGCAGGGTGATAAGTATGGATCTATTTTCATTTTTCTACATGTAGACATCCAGTTGGACCTGCACCATTTGTTGAAGATGCCATCTTTTTTCCATTATATGTTTTTGACATCTTTGTCAAAGATCAGGTTTCCATAAGTGTGTGGGTTTATTTCTAGGTCTTCTGTTTGGTTCCTTTGATCCACCACTCTGTTTCTATGCCAGTACCATGCAGTTTTTAAAACTGTTATTCTATAGTACAACTTAAGATCAGGGATGAAGATACCTCCAAAAGATCTTTTATTGTAGAGGATTGTTTTAGCAATTCTCGTTTCTTCTTATTCCATATGAAGTTGAGAATTTTTCTTTCTAGGTCTGTAAAGAATTGTGTTGGCAATTTGATGGGAATTGCATTGAATCTGTAGATTGCTTTTGGTAAGATGGCCATTTTTACTATGTTAATCCTGCCAAGCCATGAGCATGGGAGATCTTTCCATCTTCTCATATCTTCTTTTAATTCTTTCTTCAGAGACTTGAAATTTTTTTCATACAAGACTTTTACTTCCTTGGTTAGGGTTACTCCGAGTTACCTTATGTAATTTGTGGCTTTTGTGAAGGGTGTTGTTTCCCTAATTTCTTTCTCAGCTCTTTTGTCTTTTGTATACAGGAGTGCTACTGATATTTTGAGTTAACTTTGTATCCGGCCACTTTGCTGAAGGTGTTTAGGAGCTGTAGGAGTTCCCTGGTAGAGTTTTTGGGGTCACTTATGTATACTATCATATCATCTGCAAAGAGTGATAATTTGACTTCTTCCTTTCCCATCTGTATCCCCTTGATCTCCTTCAACTGTCTTATTGCTCAAGTAAGGACTTCTAGCACTATGTTGAAGACATATGGATAGAGTGGGCAGCCTTGTCTTGTCCCTGATTTCAGTGGGATTGCTTTAAGTTTCTCTCCGTTCAGTTTGATGTTGTCTATAGGCTTGCTGTATATTGCCTTTAGTATGTTTAGATATGTGCCTTGTATCCCTGATCTCTCCAATACTTTAAACATGAATGGATGTTGGATTTTGTCAAATGCTTTTCAGCATCTAGGGCGATTATCTTGTGTTTTTTTTTTTTCTTTCCGTTTGTTAATATGGTGGATCACATTGATGGATTTCCATATATTGAACCACCCCTGCATACCTGGGATGAAGCCTACTTGGTCATGGTGGATGATATCTTTGATGTGTTCTTGTATTCGGTTTGCAAGTATTTGTAAGTATTTTTGCATCAATGTTCATAAGGGAGATTGGCCTGAAATTCTCTTTCTTTGTTGAGTCTTTGTGAGGTTTAGGTACCAAGGTCATTGTGGCTTCATAGAATGAGTTTGGTAATGTTCCTTCTGTTTCTTTTTTGTGGAATAGTTTGAAGAGAACTGGAATTAGCTCTTTTTTGAATGTCTGGTAGAATTCTGCACTGAAACCATCAGGTCCTGGGTGTGTTTTTTTTTTTTTTTTGGATGGG
>NW_026585797.1:33853934-33859338 GCF_907164565.1 Psammomys obesus | reverse complement strand
CCCTCCCCTTTCTGCATGCATGCCACTCCCCAAGTCCACTGATAGGGGAGGTTCTCCTCTTCCTTCTGATCTTAGTCTATCAGTTCTCATCAAAAGTGGCTGCATTGTCCTCTACTGTGGCCTGGTAAGGCTGCTCCCCCCTCAGGGGGAAGTGATCAACGAGCAGGCCAATCAGATTATGTCAGAGGCAGTCCCTCTTCCCATTACTATGTAACCCACTTGGACACTGAACTGCCATGGGCTACACCTGTGCAGGGGTTCCAGGTCATCTCCACGAATAGTCCTTGGTTGGAGTATGATTTTCTGGGAAGTTCCCTGTGTTCAAATTATCTTGTTCTGTTGCTCTCCTTGTGGAGTTCTCATCCCCTTCAGCTCTTACTATTTCCCACTTCTTACATAGAATTCCATTCACTCTGCCCATCAGTTGGCCATCAGGCTCAGCATCTGCTTTGACAGTCTTACTGCAGAAGCTTTCAGAGGCCCTCTGTGGCAGGTTTCAAGGTTGTTTCCTGTTTTATTCTGGCTTTCAGAGGCCCTCTGTAGAAGGTTCCTAGGTTGTTTCCTGTTTTCTTATTCTTCTGATGTCCATCCTCTTTGCCTTTCAGGATGGGGATTGAACATTTTGGTTAGGATACTCTCTCTTGCTTAGTTTTTTTAGATGCACAGATTTTAGTGGGTTTGTCCTATGTTGTATGTCTATACAAGTGAGTATATACCGTGTGTGTCTTTTTGCTTCTGGGACAACTCACTCAGGATGATCCTTTCCAGGTCCCACCATTTACCTGCAAATTTCATGATTTCCTTATTTTTCATTGCTGAGTAATACCCCATTGTATAGATGTACCACAGTTTCTGCATCCATTCTTCAGTTGAGGGGCATCTGGGTTGTTTCCAGCTCCTGGCTATTACAAATAAAGTTGCTACAAACATGGTTGAGCAAATGTCCTTTTTGTGTACTTGCGCCTCTTTTGGGTATATGCCTAGGAGTGGTATGGCTGGATCTTGAGGAAGCGCTATTCCTAGTTGTCTGAGAAAGCGCCAGATTGATTTCCAGAGTGGTTGTACCAGTTTACATTCCCACTAGCAGTGGAGAAGGGTTCCCCTTTCTCCACAACCTCTCCAGCATGTGTTGTCCCTTGAGTTTTTCATCTTGGCCATTCTGATGGGTGTAAGGTGAAATCTCAGTGTTGTTTTGATTTGCATTTCCCTAATGGCTAATGAGGTTGAGCATTTCTTTAAGTGCTTCTCTGCCATTCGATATTCCTCTACAGAGAATTCTCTCTTTAGCTCTGTTCCCCATTTTTTAAGTGGATTACTTAGTTTATTGCTTTTCAGCTTGTTTAGTTCTTTATATATATTGGATATGAGTCCTCTGTCAGATAAAGGGTTGGTGATGATTCTTTCCCAATCTGTAGGCAGTCGCTTTGTTTTGATGACGGTGTCCTTTGCTTTACAGAAGCTTTTCAATTTCATGGGGTCCCATGTATTGATTGTTGCTCTTAGAGCCTGTGCTGTTGGTGTTCTGTTCAGGAAGTTTTCTCCTGTACCAATGAGTTCTAGGGTATTCCCCACTTTTTTTTCTAGCCGATTTAATGTGTCTGGTTTTATGATGAGGTCTTTGATCCACTTGTACTTCAGTTTTGTACAGGCTGATAAGTATGGATCTATTTTCATTTTTCTACATGTAGACATCCAGTTGGACCAGCACCATTTGTTGAAGATGCTATCTTTTTTCCATTGTGTGGTTTTGGCATCTTTGTCAAAGATCAGGGGTCCATAAGTGTGTGGGTTTATTTCTGGGTCTTCTATTTGATTCCATTGATCCACCATTCTGTTTCTATGACAGTACCATGCAGTTTTTATAACTGTTGCTCTATAGTACAACTTGAGATCAGGGATGGAGATACCTCCAGAAGATCTTTTATTGTAGAGGATTGTTTTAGCAATTCTCGGTTTCTTGTTATTCCATACGAAGTTGAGAATTTTTCTTTCCAGGTCTGTAAAGAATTGTGTTGGCAATTTGATGGGAATTGCGTTAAATCTGTAGATTGCTTTTGGTAAGATGGCCATTTTTACTATGTTAATCCTGCCAAGCCATGAGCATGGGCGATCTTTCCATCTTCTCATATCTTCCTCTAATTCTTTCTTCAGAGACTTGAAATTTTTTTCACACAAGTCTTTGACTTGCTTGGTTAGGGTTACACCAAGGTACATTATGTCATTTGTGGCTATTGTGAATGGTGTTGTTTCTCTAATTTCTTTCTCAGCCCTTTTGTCTTTTGTATACAGGAGTGCTACTGACTTTTTTAATTTGAGAGTTTATTCATATCCTCTGACTCCTTTCAAAATTCTTATAATCTTCAGTTGAGGGGCATCTGGGTTGTTTCCAGCTTCTGGCTATTACAAATAAAGCTGATACACATGGTTGAGCAAATGTCTTTTTTGTGTACTTGAGCCTCTTTTGGGTATGTGCCTAGGAGTGGTATGGCTGGATCTTGAGGAAGTGCTATTCCTAGTTGTCTGAGAAAGCGCCAGATTGATTTCCAGAGTGGTTGTACAAGTTTACACTCCCACCAGCAGTGGAGAAGGGTTCCCCTTTCTCCACAACCTCTCCAGCATATGTTGTCCCTTGAGTTTTTGATCTTGGCTATTCTGATGGGTGTAAGGTGAAATATCAGGGTTGTTTGATTTGCATTTCCCTAATGGCTAATGAGGTTGAGCATTTCTTTAAGTGTTTCTCTGCCATTCGATATTCCTCTACAGAGAATTCTCTGTTTAGCTCTGTTCCCCATTTTTAAGTGGATTACTTGGTTTGCTGCTTTTCAGCTTCTTTAGTTCTTTATATATAGATGCCCCTCAACTGAAGAATGGATGCAGAAACTGTGGTACATCTATACAATGGAATATTACTCAGCAATAAAAAATAAGGAAATCATGAAATTTGCAGGTAAATGGTGGAACCTGGAAAGGATCATCCTGAGTGAGTTGTCCCAGAAGCAAAAAGACACACACAGTATATACTTACTCATATAAACATACAACATAGAATAAACCCACTAAAATCTGTACATCTAACCATACTAAGCAAAAGAGAGGACCCTAACTAAAACGCTCAATCCCCATCCTGAAAGGCAAAGAGGATGGACATCAGAAGAAAAAGAAAACAGGAAACAACCTAGGAACCTGCCACAGAGGGCCTCTGAAAGCCTCTGCCATGCAGACTGCGAAAGCAGATGCTGAGTCTGATGGCCAACTGACGGGCAGAGTGAATGGAATTTTATGTAAGAAGTGGGAAATAGTAAGAGCTGGAGAGGACAGGAACTGCACAAGGAGAGCAACAGAACAAGAAAATTTGAACACAGAACTTCCCAGAGACTCATACTCGAACCAAGGACTATTCATGGAGATAACATAGAACCCTGACAATGCAGCCACTTCTGATGAGAACTGATAGACTAAGATCAGAAAGAAGGAGAGGAGGACCTCCCCAATCAGTGGACATGGGGAGGGGCATGCATGCAGAAAGGGGGGGGATGGTGGGACCAGGAAGGCAGGAGGGAGGGGCTTATGGGGGGATACAAAATGAATAAATTGTAATTAATAAATTTTTTTTAAAAAGTTAAATTAAAAAAAGAAAATTAAAAAAAATTCTTATAATCCCTTTGAATTATTACTCTGGAACTGTATCTACTTCACCCACATTGTAATGCATTGCTGTGAGATTTTTTAAGTTTTGATGAGTTATATTGCTTTCATTTTTTCATGTTTCATGTGTTTCTTTACAGAGACTTCTGGGACAATCTTTTGTTGGATGTTCTTAGCATCTTGCATTCTTTCAGTTGAAATATTTTCACTAGACAACACACTCTTCTTTCAAATATTCCTTAGATAGAGAATTCTGAACACCAAATAACTCATGTTTTCATGTAGTGATAACAGCAGTTAATCTGGGATAAAAACACAGAGAACGTTTATACCACTTTAAAGTTACTTAAAATTATCATCTTGTACACTTAAATATTGTTATGATAGTAAGCTATACACTACATGTTTTGACCATAATTTCAAGAAAATAATTCTTCATCCTACATATCTTGAAACAGCTTAGAACTTACCACTTATTTCATAGCTTCTTTGCCTTGGTTTAGATTCTGAAATTCTAGGAATTTGGGGGCAAACAAGTCTTCATTCTAGTGTTTCTTCTCTGAAAAAAAATTAGTTTATTTCAAGTATTTCATCTACTTATGGTCTTATTCTTTCATATATTTTATATTATACACATTGCAATAAAGTGCTACAGTCTACTTCTATTTTTATTAATATCTCTCATTTTCTCACTCCCTAATTAAGATTAAATAAGCTATGAGAAAGGAGACTTTAAAGATGTTTAACCAATGGTAAAGAAACATATTAATTTGGCAATATAAAAGAGGAAAATTATTCTTAGGATACAATAAGACTTGGGGACATTTTGTGAATTGCCAAATAGATTAAAGTACAACTTGGTGTGCATTCTGTAAAAGAAAAATATGGAGAAAATGCTGACTTGATGATGCTTTCCAGAAAAATCACTTAAGGAATAAAATAAGAAAGGTGAGTCAGTACAAAAATGAATAACTACAATGTGAGTAAAGTAGCTGATATCTCTAAGAAATAGTTCAAAGGGATTATAAGAATTTTTTCATTTTTATTTTATTTTACTTTTAATTACACTTTATTTACTTTGTATCCTCCCTCTAGTTCCCTCCCTCCTCCCCTCCCAATCCCTACCTTCTTCCTACTTCTCCAAACATGCCCCTCCCCAAGTCCACTGGTAGGGGAGGGTTTCTTTTTCTTCCTTCTGATCCTAGTCTGTTGGGTCTCCTCAGGAGTGGCTGCATTGTCTTCCTATGTGGCCTCATAAAGCTGCTACCCCCTCAGGGCAAGGTGAACAAAGAGCAGGCCAATCAGTTCATGTCAGAAGTAGTTCCTGTTCCCATTACTATAGAACCCACTTGGACACTGAACTGTCATGGGCTACTTCTGTGCAGGGGTTCTAGGATATCTCCATGCATGATACTTGGTTGGAGTATGAATCTCAGGAAAGACCCCTGTGCTCAAAATTTTGGTTCTGTTGCTCTCCTTGTGGACCTCCTATCCTCTTCAGATCTTACTATTTCCCACTTCTTTCATAAGATTCCCTGCATTCTGCCCAAAGTTTAGCCGTAAGTCCCAATATCTGCTTTCATAGTCTGCAAGGCAGAGCCTTTCAGAGGCCCTCTGTGGGAGACTCCTAACTTGTTTCCTGTTTTCTCCTTCTTCTCCTTCTTCTTTTCTTCTTCTTTTCTTCTTCTTTTCTTCTTCTTCTTCTTCTTCTTCTTCTTCTTCTTCTTCTTCTTCTTCTTCTTCTTCTTCTTCTTCTTCT
>NW_026585797.1:33828418-33853924 GCF_907164565.1 Psammomys obesus | reverse complement strand
CTTCTTCTTCTTCTTCTTCTTCTTCTTCTTCTTCTTCTTCTTCTTCTCTTCCTCCTCTTCCTCCTCCTCCTTCTTCTGATGTCCATCCTCTTTGCCTTTCCAGATGGGGATTGAGCATTTTAGCCAGAGTCCTCCCTCTAGATTAGTTTCTTTAGTTGTACAGATTTTAGTAGGTTTATCCTATATTATATTATATTATATTATATTATATTATATTATATTATATTATATTATATTATATTATATTATATTATATTATATTATATTATATTATATTATATTATATTATATTATATGTCTACATGAGTGAGTATATACTCTGTGTGTCTTTCTGCTTCTGGGATAGCTCACTCAGGATGATCCTTTCCAATTCCCACCATTTACCTGCAAATCTTGTAATTTCATTGTTTTTCATTGCTGAGTAATATTCCATTGTGTAGATGTACCACGATTTCTGTATCCATTCTTCAGTTGAGGGGCATCTGGGTTGTTTCCAGCTTCTGGCTATTACAAATGAAGCCGCTACAAACATGGTTGAGCAAATGTCTTTATTGTGTACTTGAGCTTCTTTTAAATATATGCCTAGGAGTGGTATGGCTGGATCTTGAGGAAGCGCTATTCCTAGTTGTCTGAGAAAGGGCCAGATTGATTTCCAGAGTGGTTGTACAAGTTTACATTCCCACCAGCTGTGGAGGAGAGTTCCCTTTTCTCCACATTCTCTCCAGCATGTGTTGTCACTTGAGTTTTTTATCTTGGCCATTCTAATGGGTGTAAGGTGAAATCTTAGAGTTGTTTTGATTTGCATTTTCCTGAAGGCTAATGGCACTGAACATTTCTTTAAGTGTTTCTCTGCCATTCGATATTCCTCTAGTGAGAATTCTCTGTTTAGCTCTGTTCCCCATTTTTTAATTTTAATACTTGATTTGTTGCTTTTCAACTTCTTTAGTTCTTTATATATACTGGATATTAGCCCTCTGTCAGATATAGGATTGGTGAAGATTCTTTTCCAATCTGTAGGCATTTGTTTTGTTTTGATGATGGTATCCTTTGCTTTACAGAAGCTTTTCAGTTTCATGGGGTCCCATTTATTGATTGTTGCTCTTAGAGCCTGTGCTGTTGGTGTTCTGTTCAGGAAGTTGTCTCCTGTACCAATTGAGTTCAAGGCTCTTCCCCACTTTTTCTTTTAACCAATTTAATGTGTCTGGTTTTATGTGAATTCTTTGATTTACTTGGACTTCAGTTTTGTATAGGGAGATAAGTATGGATCTATTTGTATTTTTCTACATGTAGACATTCAGTTAGAACAGCACCATTTGTTGAAGATGCTATCTTTTTTCCATTGAATGGTTTTGGCATCTTTGTCAAAGATCAGGTGTCCATAAGTGTGTGGGTTTATTTCTGGGTCTTCTATTTGATTCCATTGATCCACCATTCTGTTTCTATGACAGTACCATGCAGTTTTTATAACTGTTGCTCTATACTACATCTTGAGATCAGGGATGGAGATACCTCCAGAAGATCTTTTATTGTAGAGGATTGTTTTAGCAATTCTCGGTTTCTTGTTATTCCATACGAAGTTGAGAATTTTTCTTTCCAGAATTGTGTTGGTAGTTTGATGGGAATTTTATTGAATCTGTAGATTGCTTTTGGTAAGATGGCCATTTTTACTATGTTAATCCTGCCAAGCCATGAGCATGGGAGATCTTTCCATCTTCTCATATCTTCCTCTAATTCTTTCTTCAGAGACTTGAAATTTTTTTCATACAAGTCTTTGACTTGCTTGGTTAGGGTTACACCAAGGTACATTATGTCATTTGTGGCTATTGTGAATGGTGTGGTTTCTCTAATTTCTTTCTCAGCCCTTTTGTCTTTTGTATACAGGAGTGCTACTGATTTTTTTTTTTGAGTTAATTTTGTATCCGGCCACTTTGCTGAAGGTGTTTATCAGCTGTAGGAGTTCCCTGGTAGAATTCTTGGGGTCAGTCAGTTATACTATCATATCATCTGCAAATAGTGACACTTCGACTTCTTCCTTTTCTATTTGTATCCCATTGATCTCCTTCAACTGTCTTATTGCTCTAGCAAGAACTTCCAGAACAATGTTGAAGTGATATGGAGAGTGGGCAGCCTTGTCTTGTCCCTGATTTCAGTGGGATTGATTTAAGTATTTCTTCATTTAGTTTGATATTAGCTATAGGCTTGCTGTATATCGCCTTTACTATGTTTAGATATGTGCCTTGTATCCCTGATCTCTCCAATACTTTAAACATGAATAGATGTTGGATTTTGTCAAATGCTTTTTCAGCATCTAAGGAGATTATCATGTGGGTTTTTTCTTTCAGTTTATTAATATGGTGGCTCACATTGATGGATTTCCATATACTGAACCACCCCTGCATACCTGGGATGAAGCTTACTTGGTCATAGTGGAGGATATCTTTGATGTGTTCTTGTATTCGGTTTGCAAGTATTTTGATGAGTATTTTTGCATCAATGTTCATAAGGGAGTTTGGCCTGAAATTCTCTTTTTTTGTTGGGTCTTTGTGAGGTTTAGGTACCAACGTGACTGTGGCTTCATAGAATGAGTTTGGTAGTGTTCCCTGTTTTCCTATTTTGTGGAATACTTTGAAAAATATTGGAGTTAGCTCTTCTTTGAAGGTCTGGTAGAATTCTGTGATGAAACCATCTGGTCCTGGGCTTTTTTTTTTTTTTTTTTTTTTTCATGGGAGAGTTTTGATGACCGCTTCTATTTCCTTAGGGGATATAGGGCTATTTAATTGATTTACCTTGTCTTGATTCAGCTTTGGCATGTGGAGTCGTTCAAGAAAATTGTCCATTTCATATATATTTTCAAATTTTGTGGCATATAGACTTTTGAAGTAAGTCATAATGATTGTTTGGATTTCCTCAGTGTCTGTTTTATGTTGCCCTTTTCATTTCTGATTTTGTTGATTTGGATAGTGTCTCTTTGCCGTTTAGTTAGTTTGGCTAAGGGTTTGTCTATCTTGTTGATTTTCTCAAAGAACCAGCTCTTGGTTTCATTGATTCTTTGAATTGTTTTATTTGTTTCTAATTGATTGATTTCAGCCCTGAGTTTGATTATTTCCAGCCATCTACTCCTCTTTGGTGTGTCTGCTTCTTTTTTTTCCTAGGGCTTTTAGGTGAGCCATTAACTTGCTGCCATAGATGTTTCAAATTTTTTCTTGAAGGCACTTAGTGCTATGAACTTTCCTCAAAGCACTGCTTTCATTGTATCCCATAAGTTTGGGTATGTTTTGCCTTCATTTTCATTGAATTCTAGGAAGACTTCGATTTCTTTCTTTATTTCTTCCCTGACCCAACTGCCATTGAGTAGCAAGTTGTTCAGTTTCCATGTGTGTAAGCTTTTTGTTATTTCTGTTGTCGTTGATTTCCAGCTTTAGTCCATGGTGATCAGATAGGATACAAGGAATTATTTCAATCTTCTTGTATCTGTTGTGTCTTGCTTTGGGACCAAATATATGGTCTATTTTGGAGAAGGTTCCATGAGGTGCTGAGAAGAAGGTAATTCTTTTGTGTTTGGGTTAAAGGTTCTATAAATGTCTGTGAGGTCCATTTGATTCATGACCTTTGTTAGAGTCATTGTTTCTTTGTTTAATTTCTGTTCTGTTGACAGAAATTCCTTTGTTGAGGGTGGGGAGTTGAAGTCTCCCACTATTAATGTGTGGGGATCTATGTTTGTTTTAAGTTTTATTAATGTTTCTTTTACAAATGTGGGTGCTCTTGTGTTTGGGGCATAGATGTTCAGAACTATGGTGTCTTCTTGGTGGAGTTTTCCTTTGATGTGTATGAAATGACCTTCCCCATCTCTTTTGATTAATTTTGGTTGAAAGTCTATTTTATTAGATATTAGAATGGCTATTCCTGCTTGCTTCTTGGGTCCATTTACTTGGAAAACCATCTTCCAGCTCTTTACTCTCAGGTAATGTCTATCTTTGTGACTTAGGTGTGTTTCTTTTATGCAACAGATTGTTGGGTTTTGTTTATGTGTCCATTCTGTTACTCTGTGTTTTTTAATTGGAGAGTTGAGTCCATTGATACTTAGGGAGATTAATGATCAGTGGCCGTTAGATGCTTTGATTTTGCTGTTGGCTATGGTAGTGTGTTTGTGTGCTTGGCTACTTTTGGTTTTGCTGTAGTGAGGTTATTTTTTTTTCCTGTGTTTTTCTGAATGTAGTTAGTTTTCCTGGGTTCTATTTTTCTTTCTAGTATCTTCTCTAAGTATCTACTGGATTTGTGGGTAGATATTGTTTGAATTTGTTTTTGTCGTTGAAAGTCTTGTTTTCTCCATATATGATAACTGAGAGTTTTGCTGGATATATTAGTCTGGTCTGACATCTGTGTTCTCTTAGGTTCTACATTATATCAGTCCAGGCCCTTCTTGCTTTCATAGTCTCTGTTGAGAAGTCTGGTGTGATTCTGATGGGTTTGCCATTATATGTTACTTGGCCTTTTTCCCTTGCAGATTTCAGCATTTTTTCTGTATATTTACTGTTTTGATTATTATGTGGCGGGAGGATTTTCTTTTCTGGTCTGATTTATTAGGTGTTCTGTAGGCCTCTTGTAATCTTATAGGCCTCTCCTTTAAGTTGGAGAAATTTTCTTCTATGATTTTGCTGAAGATATTTTCTGGGCCTTGGAGAAGGGAATCTTCTTTTTCATCTATTCCTATTATTCTTAGGTTTTGTCTTTTTATATTGTCTTGGAGTTCTTCGATGGTCTATGTCAGGAATTTTTTGGATTTAACATTTTCTTTGATGGATACATCGATTTCTTCCATTGTATCTTCTAGAGCTGAGATTCATTCTTCCATCTCTTGTAGTCCGTTGGTTATGCTTACCTCTGTAGTTCCTGTTTTCTTCCCTAAATTCTTTCTCTCCATGATTTCCTCCGTTTGTGTTTTCTTTAATTTTTCCAATTCTAGCTTCAGATCTTGAGTTGTTTTCCTTCACCTGTCTGGTTGTATTTTCCTGTTTTTCTTTTAGTTCCTTCAGCTGTTTGTTTGAACATTCCTTTGTTTCTTTTATTTCTTTCAGTGATTTAATTATTTCTTCTTTGAAGGCCACAAACTGTTTGGCTGCATCTTCCCCTATTTCTTCACGGATGGCCATAATCTGCTTGTCTTTAACTTCCTCCAATTCTTTATGGATAGCCATGATCCTCTCTAGGCTGTTTTGATTTTATGTGTTTGATTTTATCTTCCTCTAATTCTTTACATATTTTATTTGTTTTCTCTATTATCCTCTTCATCATAGATGTAAGGTCATCTTTTTGAATTTCAATTATGCTGGGGTGTCCAGGGCTGCTCGCCCCTGGATGGCTGGGTTCTGGAGATGCCATATTGCTCTGGCGTTTGCTGGTTGAGCTTTTTCGCTGACCTCTACCCATTGAGCTGTTTTAGGTGTTGGCTCTTAGTTTCTGGTGCTTCCTGGAATCCTGGGGTAGGGAGAATTCCCTTGGCAGGAAGATGATTTTTCCTGAAGGAGGCCTCCTCTGCTTTTTAAGTATGGTCACTGTATGGCCAGTGTTTCTCAGGAATTGCCACTGCTCACCTCAGCCGTATAGACCTGAGTAGTAGCTATGGTCTTTGTTAGTCAGGGGGGCTCTCCTCTCACCCATAGAAGTTCTCAAGACAGCTGCCCCACTGCTGGGTTTCTCATTCTGAATTTAGTGAACTGCTGCTGTTGTTACACTGTTTTCCAGGTACAGCCCTTTTGAAGAACCTGTTGATTCCCTAGCTGTGGGGTTTTCTCCCAACAGGGAAACTCAGTCTGGTACCCTGGGGCACACAGTTCTGTCTGGGAAGATGAGAGGAGCGCCCAGCAAGTCTCTGGGCCAGAGGCTGAATGCTCTGCTCTGGGCCAGGAGACTGTGCGCCCAAGTTTGAGATGGCAGCTGGGGGCACCGCTCTGGTCCGGAGGCTGTGCACTCCTCTCTAGGCTGGCAACTGAGGGCTCCGCTTTGGTCTGGAGGCTGGGCGCTGAACTCTGGCCCGGAAGCTGTGTGTCCCCATCTGGGATGGCGGCTGGGGGCTCTGCTCTTTTCCCCAGCCTCTGCGCTCCAATCTGGGCTGGCAGTGTGTGTCCTCTTCTGGGCTCGAGGCTGTGCACGCCCATCTGGGCTGGCAGCTGTGTGCCCAGCTTTGGGCCAGAGGCTGTGCACTCCACTCTGGGCCGGCCGGTAATTGAGGTCTCTGCTCTGGTCCGGAGATCTGAGTGCTTCACTCTGGGCCAGAGGCTGGTCCTGGATGGCGGCTGGGGATGCCGCAGGAGGCTGTGTGCGCCGATCTCAGGTGGTGGGTGTGCCCGCTGGTACACAGGATCTTTTCCAGGTATTGACTGGGTGACCTGAGTTCGGTTCTAATTGATTTCCACACCGTAGGCTTTCCTTTCACCTGGCAATCACAAACGCTTGTGTTTTAGGTCCCAGAGTTCAGTCTCCTGGTTGCTGTGCCTACATTGCTGTCCTGCTCCTCAGACACAGTGTCCTCCTGGAGCCACCATCTTGTCGACTCCCTGATTATGAGAATTTTTAATGGAGTCAAAGGAGTGGTGCCATGAACCGGCCCAGTCGGACTCCCATCGTCCCCGGGAGAACAAGCCTTTGGACAAGAAGACACGGTTTCGGCAATGAATTGACAGACAGAGACACCTTGATGGTTTTGACTCTGCTGCAACTTTACTGAAATCAAGCTAGTATTTTTATACAAAAGGCACCTTAAAATTGGCATACTTCCCAGAACATTCAGACTTTTTACCGAGAATACAAAGTTTACATTTTAACTCAAAATGTAGTCAAACATAAAGCAGTGCCCACAAGTAATCTTGGCCTAAAAACTTTTTGATCAGAACAAACAAAGGAAAAGAAACCTCAAATATAGTTTCATTATTGCTAACCAGTGAAGAGGAAAGTCAGGAGTTAAGTCAGATGCCTGCCAAAGTCCCTCTCTATATCAAAATCTAACTACACCTTTGTTAACCCTCCTCCCATATGTCCAGCCTAAGATTTATGATCTTCCTTAGGAACAAGGCACTGAAGGGAAGGGAGACTCTTGTCAGCTGCACCTCTCATGCTATTATTTCTTAAGAAGGAGCCCATTATTTTTTCACTATTTTTAATGCCTATTAATATTAAATCTAATTCATTACCTTTCTTAAACTTATTATTTTTATTAAAGCCTTTAACAATCTACTAATGATAAATTTCTTTATAAAATTAGTTGTGCTGTTTTAGGAGAAAGAGAAAGATCAATGAATTCATTATTCCAGCCCCAGAGCCACAACTGAAAAAGTGTAGAAATCTCAGAACACATCTCTTTTCCAAGTGGGATGAGTTTGCCAGGGACCTTCCAGGGGGCGAATTTCTGGAGAAAGCATATCCCCCGCCCTGTAGCTTATGCTACTATTGCGACACTGGTGTAGGTGTAGCAGAGTGGAAAAACTCTTGAATGAATTAAAAAAAGAACACAAAGTTCTGGATGAAATAAGCAAAACAACATAGGACAGGAACGAATAATTCAACAAAAAGATACAAAAAACTGAAGAAGATAAAACTGAAGTTTTGGAAAATAAAAAGTTTAGTAAGTTGATCAGGAAAACAACCCAACTCACAGTAGCCTCAAAAATCACCAAAGAATAAACCTAGTCAAGAGAGTAAAAGATCTCTAGCATGCCGGAGCCAGCCGGGCAGAGTCGAACGGTTCTTGAGTTGGGCGTGAGGATTAAAATTAATAAAATAAACACACAGCACACAGGAAACTTTTTAAAGGTCCAGACTCGACAGCATGGCAAAAGGCAGGCTGCTGCAGCAAGCAGTGCCAGCAGCAAGTTTCAAGTCTCTGCCTGCCCCCTTTGCTTCCAGCCCTCTTCTCTAGCTCCTCCCCTCTTTCCTGTCCTCTGGCTCCTTCCATTGCACAACATTGTATCTAGTTGCTTTATTTGTGTCCTGTTTACACAAGAGTTGAAACAGGATGCTTGGAGCATCATCTTCAGCCTTCCCCTGCAGTGACTGTCAGCCTGTCTTTTTATTGTAGAGTTTCTGAGCCAGAGTAGAAACATCTCAGAACAATGGTTAATTTCCACGAGGAGTCTGAGGAAGAGGTGTGATCCTCACAAGCTACCCACCTGTTGTCACAAACAAAAGGAGATGGACTTGCAAGTTCTCTGCCATTAGTAAAGGCCTGCTAAAAGCCATCTCTCCACCGAGATTTAAATATCAAAGCTGGCTGCTTGGAGTCAAGGCTCCCGACACTATCAAGAACAAACAAAGGTACCAAATAAGGAAACTGAAGAAGACACTAAGGGATAGAAAGCAATCTCATGTGATTAGCAGGATTCATTTGGCATGCAAAAGAGGAAAATTATTCCTAGGAGACAAATAGGGCTTGGGGAGATTTTGTGAATTGCCAAATATTTTAACTCAGTGTGCATTCGAAGAAACTTTTTTAAAAAAAGAAGCATTCATATTTCCATTTACATTTGAAAAACTGTGAACAGATTTCCACTTGAATAGCATATCATATAGACTGTGTGGTACAAATAGAAATTATTTAAATTGTTTAAACTCAAATAATTCTGGCAAAATAACTGATGTAAAATTAATCTATGTTCTTCATTATAATTAATCCTAAATGAGAAGCATCTCATTAGACCTTCACCTTTTACAAAATTATGAACAAATAAAAACTTAGCATAATTTCTGATTTCTTTTTCTGTAGAAAGTTCTAAATTTATGTTCTGTCACATGATGGTCTCAATAATGGAGGTTAGCAGGGAACTATATAAATAATCTAACTCTATGAACTAACTATACATGAAAGAATAACCAGATTAAGCCAGGTTCAGATGACTCAATGATGACATTTAAATTCGTACATTTCCGCAATGAAGAATTAATTGCTACTCCATAAGAGATTAACATGAAGCCACTGGAACAAAAAAGATGAAAAAGAAACACTGTAAGGACACAAAAATAAGCTCTGATCCTGAAGTCCTTTGGAAGGACAGTTCACACAGTCACCAGTAGATCCTGTTGTTTTCTAGGGTGAGAAACATTTTACTTTCCCAACCAAAAAACAGAAAGTCAGGGTGAAATAGAATATCAAGAGAACAGTATGCTGTAGCCTAGGAGACTACATTCATCAAAAGCATTATCAAAATGGCTTTTTCAACAGTCTTTGTATTGTATGGTTTTTTTTTTTTCTCCCTTGATCAACTAAACATAAGGAGTAAAACATAACTTGTGGGTTAGAAACTGGGAGCTCTTTCTCCACTAAACAGGCAAATACAACATTCACACACCAAACTGAGAAAAGAAATCTGAATCTAAGATGTAACTCAAATGACAAAGGAATTAACTCTAGGCAAGAAAAAAAGGAACTATAAAATGGAATTGCTTCATATTTGATTTGTGTAATCCCAATATACAAATTTCTATTCTTTTCTTCTGCCTTAACTTTAACTGTCTTTAATAATAACTGGGGAAATTTAATGGAAATATATTCTCTCATGTTTCTTAAAACCTGTCTCATGGTGAGATACTATTTCATGACCTTTTCCAATTTAAAATCATGCCTAAAAGGAGGAAATACAAATAAGTTTATCAAAGTATTACCATGCAAGTTAAACAGGTACAACTGCACATTATTCACTGGAGAAAACCCATAGCTCTTTAGAATTATTTCTCTTGCTTAAAATGCATGGTATACATGTTAGTAATACATGATATGGCAGTGATTTTTTTTATTTTTTTATATTAATTAAAGTTTATTCACTTTGAATCACAGCTGTAGCCCCCTCCCTCATCCCCTCCGAACCCCACCCTCCCTCTCTCATCTTCTCCCAAGCCTCTCTCCAAGTCCACTGAGGAGAGGTCCTCCTCTCCTTCCATCTGACCTTAGTCTATCAGGTCTCATCAGGACTGCCTGCATTGTCTTCTCTGTGGCCTGGTAAGACTGCTCCCCCATCAGGCAGAGGTGATCAAAGAGCCAAGCACTAAGTTAATGTCAAGGACAGTCCCTGTTCCACTTACTAGGAAACCCACTTGGAGACTAAGCTGCCATGGACTACATCTGTTCAGGGGTTCTAGGTTATCTCCATGCATGGTCCTTAGTTGGAGTATCAGTCTCAGAAAAGACTCCTGGGCCCAGACTTCTTGGTTCTGTTGCTCTCCTTGTGGAACTCCTGTATCCTTCAGGTTTTTCTATCTCCCCCTTCTTTCATAAGATTCCCTACACTCTGCCCAAAGTTTGGCTATGAGTCTCAGCATCTTCTTTGATACCCTGCTGGGTAAATCTTTCAGAGGCCTTCTGCAGTAGGTTCCTGTCCTGTTCCCTGTTTTTGTCCCTCTTCCAATGTTCAACCTGTTTGCCTTTCTGAGTGAGGATTGAGCCTCTTACCCAGTGTCCTCCTTCTTGCTTAGCTTTTTTAGGTGTATAGCTTTTAGTATGTTTATAGATTTAGTATATTATATGTCTAATATCCACTTATAAGTGAGTATATACTATGTGTGTCTTTCTGCTTCTAGGATACCTCACTCAGGATGATCTTTTCTAGATCCCACCATTTGCCTGCAAAATTCATGATTTCCTTGTTTTTAATTGCTGAGTAGTGTTTCATTGTGTAAATGTACACAATTTTTGTATCCATCCCTCAATTGAGGGACATCCAGTTGGTTCCAGTTTCTACCTATTACAAATAAAGCTGCTACAAACATGGTTGAGCAAATGTCCTTGTTGTATACTTGAGCATATTTTGGATATATGCCTAGGAGTGGTTTGGCTGGATCTTGAGGAAGCACTATTCCTAATTGTCTGAGAAAGTGCCAGATTGATTTCCAAAGTGGTTGTACCAGTTGACATTCTCACCAGCAATGGAGGAGGGTTCACCTTTCTCCAATGATGAGGGCTCGTGAGAGACAACAGAAGCAAAGCCATTTCCAAGTGTGTTTTTCTCTAGCTCAACTTTGCTGAGAGCCTTCAAATCTCCTAAACAATTTTACTGCTCCCTGGGAACTTTAGGAACTTTGAAGGTGTTTGTAAGTCAGGCTTACAGAGTATAACACTTTCCAGAGTGGTCCTAGGTTATAACTAGCCTAGTAGACGATGATCTCAGTGTAATTCTGACAAAAATCTTTTAAAATAAATACTTAGTTCTTTGTGATTCTGTCTGTGCTGAGCAGTTTTATGTCAACTTGACATATGCTGAAGTCATTTGAGAGGAGGGAACCTCAAATGAGAAAATGCCTCTGTAAGATCTGTAAGGCTGACTTTTGATGAGAACTGATAGACTAAGATCAGAAAGAAGAGGAGAACCTCCCCTATCAGTGGACTTGGGGAGTGACATGCATGCAGAAAGGGGAGGGAGGGTGGGATCGGGAGGGGAGGAGGGAGGGGCTTATGGGGGGATACAAAATTAATAAAGTGTAATTAATAAAAAATAAAAAAAAAGATCTGTAAGGCTGTAGGAAAGCCTCTAGGACATTTTCCTAGCCAGTGATAGGAGAGGGCTCAGTCCTTTGTGTGTGGGGCCACTCCTGGGCTGGTGGCCGTATGTTCTATAAGAAAGCAAGCTGAAGAAGTCATGGAAGCAAGCTAGGATGCAGCACCTCACTAGGGCCTCTGCATCAGTGCCTTCCTCCATGTTCCTGCCCTGATTGAGTCCTATCCTGGCTTCTTTTGATGGTGAACAGGGATATGGAAGTGCAAGCCAAATAAACCCTTTCCTCCCTAACTCGCTTGGTCATGGTGTTTTACCATAGCAATAGTAACACCTGCTAAGAAAACATTTAAAATTAAAGGTCATTTACTTATATATAAGTCAAATGAATAGCTTCATTATGTAAGCAAAAAATACGGCATGACACACTCTAATTATACCCAGCTGATATGATTAGTACAGTGGTGTTGAATTATATGTCCATTTTCATAATGATATATCAAAGTCCTCTGTGCAGAATCATTGTAGAGTCATTCCCTATAGTTTATTCTCTGTTTTTTCCTTTTCCTCATTTCCCAGGAAAATAAGTACAACTTTATGTGTAGGTTTCCTTACTGCTGTTCAGGATCTCACAGAAAGAGGGTAACCTTAGGGCTTAGCCCATTTCATTGCAGAGCCCTTTTCTTTCAGAATTTACCTTTCTTTTCTCATACTAACTCTTGTTCTCTTTCCTAAGGCAAAAGTATACCCTCAAAAACCCATTCAGTTAGGACTGAGGTCAGCAGCAGCATCTGTGACATATTTCATACAAAATGACACCATAAGCATACAAGATAGGGTCATATGAAACTAAAGATTGTCTCCTTTACACAATGCCCTCCCTCCAGATATTTACAGAGGGACCTTACACATTTTAGTCATTTGTAGCTTTAATAGTATTCAGCTGTGTGGCACTAAAGTCAAACAAAGTCAATATTCTATTTCTGAGCCATGTTAGAGGAAAGGCTTTGTATATTATAAAATATTATGCAAATGAATTTAAGATTTTAATTTTCATATTAAACGTAAGTGGTTATAGTTGTAAAGAATTGCAAAGAAAATTCTCTCCTGTGCTTTCATATTAGTAAACTTAAAGAGAAAAACTGGGTTTGTAGGAAGCAAAGAATTCTAGAAGCTCAGTCTAAGGATATATCGGAAAACCATTACTTCCCTGGAGTTTATATTCTTCTTTGGATAATGAGGTAATGTCTCTCAGGCACAAAGGAATAGATCTCAGAGGTTAGATCTAAAATTCCTATTCCCAGTGAGGGTAAGATGAATCCCGTGTCACAAACGAATCCCATCCACACACTGTTAAGAAATCATATTTGGTCTAGGGGTCAGAAAGAGAACATCCGGTACCGGCTAATAAAAAAATCATGAGGAAGCTGTAGCTCGAATTCATGAAGTCAAGAGGCTGGAAGAGAACCCAGATGTTCTCCGTTAAGTGGAAGCCTACTGTTAGAACCTTCTCAGAAAACCACACTGCTTCCACCTCGCTGCGGCTCTGAAAAGGGGCGGCCCTTCCACAGTACATCTGTCTCTCAACTTTCAGGGAAACTGCTGTCTAGAAAAGAAGCCAGGGCCTGAGCTTCCCGGAGGGCACCTACAGAGCCATGGGTGCATTCCACTCAGTATTCATGACCTTGCGCTGAATGGGGGCTACTACCCAGCATTGGGCAGAAAGGGCCGGGCTCCTGTCCATGCAGAGAAGAAGGGGCCACACCAGAAAGGATTCCCAATCTCTGATTCTCTCCTTCCTGTACATTGACCATTTAGAAGGATGAGATTAACTACAGGTGTTGCTTGTTAGACAAATTGAAGAGACCAGACAGAAAGTGGAAGTCTAGGCAAATTCCTGAGCAAAATGTAGTTAATGTAAGCAAATCTAATAATTTCAATTATAACAGAAATTGAATAATTACAACTGGCCTAAGAATACAACAAAAATATAGCCACAACCAAACTGTCCATCAGAGTTATAATTTTGAAGATTTAAAAATCCATTCCGTGGAACAAAAGTGACAACTTCTCAGAAGCCATTAGTCTGGTGAAGACAAATGGGAGACAGACACGGAGCAAACTGTCGCACGAGCCTCCATGAGCAACCGTCAATCCTCTTCTCAGATGCCCCTACACTCTGCGTGGCATCCATTCTAGCGATGATGCTGCCCACTCGTACCAACGTAGCACTGGGATCTCCAGGAGCTAAGTGAGCGTCTGAAACTTTCCGGCACTGATCCAGAATACCGCAACCTTCGGAAGAGATCTGAGCTGCAAGCCCGGGGGAGCAAAGAAAATATTGGAAGCTCTCCAGCACTGACCTGGAACACCGTAACCTCCAGGAGAGATCTGAGCTGCTGACGCTAGATGTAACTCTAGAAGACGTTCCGGTGTCATGAGCTCTCACGTCTTAAACAAAAGCCCTGTTAAGATTCCGTACAAGACCATCATTACAATTTTTGATTGGTACCATTCTCATCGTGATCGGCTGCCTTTTGCTGACAGGCTACATTGGCCACGTGGGGACCAGCCGGGCCATTGTGGTCCTCATTGTGGGTATTTTGGTGTTTGTGCCCGGGTGTTACCATTTGATCATTATCTACAGAGCCTGCACAGGCTGCCAGAAGTACTCCTACAGTGACCTTCCAGACTTCGAGGACTAGCCCACCATGATGGAGGTGGGGGATAGCCTCACAGGTGGGACAGAACAAAGCCTCACGGCATTGGTGGGTGGAAAACTACACCTGGAATTGAGGAAATCTGCAACTTTATAAATGATAAATAAAATTATGACCATACTTTATGAGTGCACTCCAAAATGTAGCTTGGATTTACAGCTAGTCAAACGTCAAACTATTTCTATCTTTAAATTTTCTGGCCCTCCCAAAAACAGCTGTGAAAATTTCTACATGGGAGCCTTTCGGTGGTCGTTCATACCTTTAAACCCTGCAGTCAGGAGGCAGAGGCAGATGGATCCCTGAGTTCGAGGTCAGCCTGGTCTACCGTTCAAGTTCTGGGACAGCCAGGGATATACAGAGGAACCCTGTCTCAGAAAAGAAAAAAAATACTCTACATGGATATTTATAGTCAGAGAACAGCATGGAAGCTTAAACGTGTGTGGCAATGTTGGGCCACTACCACCTATGTTGAGTTAAACATATCATTTATCGTCATGATTGCCAATTTAACTGTGTGGAAGGTGGGTAAGGTTGATATCCAATTTTGTAATATAATTTGTTTTTAAATTTATGATTCTTTCCTCCACTTATCTCTGACTTTGTTTTCTATGTATGATTTAGTAAAATCAAATCTCATTTGAGGAAAAGGTACTATTGTTTTGTTGTGCAGAAGCCCTGTGGCTTTCATAACCAAAGTTACTCTAATTCAATATGCAAGCTCTCTTGCCATATGTCCTTAAAAAGATTATCTTAATACAGTGACACAGTTTGGAAGCATAATTCCTACTGTTTGAGAATGTGCTTCTTTAGAAGAACATAGATAAAACTAACTATAAATTAACAGCAAGTTGCAGCCATTCACTTCAATCTAATATAGGAAGCATAGTTAATGCTGAGAACAAACTACTCATATAAAGCTATAATCTCAGCATGAACCTGGACAGTGTTCATGTTGATTCTTATGTGTATTGGAATCACTGTGTTGATTCTTTTGTATATTAGCAGATCCAGGATTTATGGGGCCTAGAGACTATTTGCTTTGGAGGAGTCTCTTCCTAAAAATATACAGATTATAAAGAGGAAATTGATGAAAAAGACTAGTGAGAGTAAGGCCTCAACCTAAGATTGATTAATTCCAAAGTAAATCTGGCTTTTGGTACAGCACAAAGTGACTGTGCAGATATGCCTGCCATTGTGCGATGGCACTTGATGATTAGGAAGACAGTTGAAAACTCAGTGATGTTTTATAGATTCGAGGATATAGAGCATGTAAAACCAGTCATGGCACTGGAGAGATAGACAGCTCAGCAGGTAAGAGCACTGGCTGCTATTCCAGGAGACCCAAGTTCCATTCCCAGCACCTCCATGGTGGCTAACAACCTTCTGTGACAACAGCCAGCAGTCTGCCCTCTTCATGGGTACTGCACATACGTGATACATAGACATACATGCAGGCAAAGCACCCATTTTGATAATTTTTTTAATTTAAAAATAAAAATGATTCTGTAGCTGTCCTTGTGAGGTTCCTGTCCTCTCCAGATCTTACTATTTCCCACTTCTTACATAAGATTCCATGCACTCTGCCAACAGTTGGCCGTAAGTCTCAGCGTCTGCTTTGATAGCAACATAACCAGAAAATATGAAAACAAGGGTCTTCCCAGAGACTCATACTCCAACCAAGTACCATGCATGGAGATAACCTAGAACCCCTGCACAGATGTAGCCCATGGCAGTTTAGTGTCCAAGTGGTTTACATAGTAATGGGAAGAGGGACTGTCTCTGACATAAACTGATTGGCCTGTTCTTTGGTCACTTCCTCCTGAGGGGGGAGCAGCCTTACCAGGCCACAGAAGATGACAATGCAGCCACTCCTGATATGATCTGATAGACTAAGATCAGAAGGAAGGAGAGGAGGACCTTCCTTATCAGTGGACTTGGGGAGGGGCATGCATGAAGAAGGAGGAGGGAGGGTGGGACTGGCAGGGGAGGAGGGAGGAGCTTATGGGGTGATACAAAGTGAATAAAGTGTAATTAATAAAATTAAATTAAATTAAAAAATGAAAACATTACTTTCTGGAGCTGGATACTTTGTTGCATAAGAGATATAAACTTATCTTGTGAAAGATAAAGAAAAATACTGTCTATCTCCTGAAGCTTACAGTTGGTTTAGTAAGAAGGAAGAGGCCCTTGTGTTTCTTCCACCTTGGGATATGATGCAACTTGAAAAGCCTACTATACAATGAATTCTGATTATGCACCTGAGCATATAAACAAATGGGAAAGTGATGAATATTATTTGAGACCAATCAGATTTTGCTAAATGAAGAGAAACAATACAATGTGTAATCTGTTTGTGCTTTCAATGTAACATAATAATCCCCTTTTAGAAGCACAGAAGATACAGAAAGTCCATGGGAAAGGTGAGCAATAAAAGGTGTGGCATAAGCAAGGGAGAGATAGCCTGCCCTCAACAGCAACAGCATGCAGGAGAATGGGCCCTGAACTTGGCCAGCACAACACAGCAGAGCAGGCCCTGCTGATGTGGGTGCCGGTGAGGCAGTCCTGAAGGAAGAGCTGGCTCTCCCCTGGATGATATTGGGTGAGCTAGCAAGGGCAGTGCTACAGAGCTTCTCTTGCTGGTGTGGGCACAGGAGAGCTGGCGGGATGACAAACTCAACTACCAGCCAGGCCCAGATCTAGGGCTTTTGAGTTGGCCCACTCCAACATATCCCTCCGTTGGTATACTGTTCTTTTGGAATGTATACACTTTACCCTTGTTCATTCAAATGCTGATTTCTCTCCCTCACTCTCTGGTTTCAATCCGGACATTTCATTGTGATACTTTTTCTAAGCATCACTTGTCTCAACTTTGTGTAAACATGCCAAAATAAAACAACCCGCCATAATATTGAGCAATAGAGAGGAAGGAGTAGGCGGAAGAGAGGGAGGAGCCAGAGGACAGGAAACTTGTTAAGATAACATATATCACACTGCCTGTGTATGCTGAAATAAATTCATAAATTAATAACATTTCAAATGATGGTGGTATGTGTCATATTTTTGTTGGGGGGTGTTGGTGTTGTTTTTGTTGTTATTTTGAGACAAGGTCAATATACAGAGAAACCCTGTTCCAAAAAACAAAACAAAACAAAAGATTCATTTTGGTTCCTGAGTTCAGAGATTACAGACCATGATTAGCTAGCTTCATTGTTTCAAGATCCATGATGGCAAAGAACATTGTGATGGTTTGAAATTTTTGCAGGAGTGTCTTAGTCACATATTTTGTTGCAAATAGGAATAATTCAATTCTAATCAGCTAATACAAAACATAATATTTCATTAAAGTGATTTATGGAGGACTAAAAAAGATTTTAAAAGTTAACAATTATTAGAATTTTAAAGGTACATTTTACTGCCCCACTTGTGTATGGCCTCTGCTCCCTTTGCCTTTGTGGACCAATTTTGGCCAATAATCCCTGGAGAAAGGGAGGGTCACAAGTTTTGGATTTACAGTCTTAGACCTTGAGGAGCTGACTTCACAGCACCTGCTGTCAAGAAGCAGAAACCACTGAGTATTTATGGTTAGCTTACTTTATTTTTTTGTTTATTTTAATTTTAATTTTATTTTATTAATTACAGTTTATTCATTTTTAATCCAAGATGTAGCCCCTTTCCCCAACCCCTCCCAATCCCATTCTCCCTTCCTCCTCTTCTCCTATGCCCCTTCCCCAGTCTAATGATAGGGGAAGTCCTCCACCCCTGCCATCTGACCCTAGTCTATCAGGTCTCATCAGGACTGGCTTCTTAGTCTTCCTTTGTGGACTCCCAAGGCTGCTCCCCCCTCAGGGGGAGGTGATCAAAGAGCCAACCCATGGGTTCATGTCAGAGACAGTCCCTCTTCCTATTACTGGGAAACACACCTAAGTCACAAATATAGACACTACCTGAGAGTAAAGGGCAGGAAGATGGTTTTCCCAGCAAATGGACCCAAGAAGCAAGTAGGAGTAGCCATTCTAATGTCTAATAAAATAGACTTTCAACCAAAATTAATCAGAAAAGATAGAGAAGGAGACTTCATATTCATCAAGGGAAAAATCCACAAGGAAGATATCACAATCCTGAACATCTATGCAGCAATTGCAAGGGCACCCACATTTGTAAAAGAAACATTAATAGAACTTAAAGAACACATAGAGCCACACATTTATCTAGGGAGACTTCAACACCCCACCCTCAACAAAGGAATTTCTGTCCACAGAACAGAAATTAAACAAAGAAACAATGACCCTAACAAAGGTCATGAATCAAATGGACCTCACAGACATTTACAGAACCTTTTACCCAAACACAGAAGAATTTACCTTCTTCTCAGCACCTCATGGAACCTTCTCCAAAATAGAACATATATTTGGTCCCAAAGCAAGACACAACAGATACAAGAAGATTGAAATAATTCCTTGTATCCTATCTGATAACCATGGACTAAAGCTGGATTTCAATGACAAAAAGAGCAAAAGGCCTACACACATATGGAAACTGAACAACTTGCTACTAAATGACAGCTGGGTCAGGGAAGAAATAAAGAAAGAAATCAAAGCCTTCCTAGAATTCAATGAAAATGAAGACACACATACCCAAACTTGTGGGACACAATGAAAGCTACGAGGAAAGTTCACAGCACTAAGTGCCTTCAAGAAGAAATTCAAAACATCTCATTCAAGCAACTTAATGGCTCACCTAAAAGCCCTAGGAAAAAAAGAAGCAGACACACCAAAGAGGAGTAGATGTCTGGAAATAATCAAACTCAGGGCTGAAATCAATCAATTAGGAACAAATAAAACAATTCAAAGAATCAATGAAACCAAGAGCTGGTTCTTTGAGAAAATCAACAAGATAGACAAACCCTTAGCCAAACTAACTAAACGGCAAAGAGACACTATCCAAATCAACAAAATCAGAAACAAAAAGGGGGACATAACCACAGACACTGAGGAGATCTAAACAATCATTAGGACTTACTTCAAAAGCCAATATGCTACAAAACTTGAAACTCTAAATGAAATGGAAAATTTTCTTGACCGATTCCACATGCCAAAGCTGAATCAATACCAGGTAAATCAATTAAACAGTCCTAAATCCCCTAAAGATATAGAAGCGGTTATCAAAAGTCTCCCATGCAAAAAAAGCCCAGGGCCAGATGGTTTCATCACAGAATTCTACCAGACCTTCAAAGAAGAGCTAACACCAATACTCTTCAAACTATTCCACAAAATAGAAACAGAAGGAACACTACCAAACTCATTCTATGAAGCCACAGTCATGTTGGTACCTAAACCTCACAAAGACCCAACAAAGAAAGAAAATTTCAGGCCAAACTCCCTTATGAACATTGATGCAAAAATACTTAACAAAATACTTACAAACTGAATACAAGAACACATCAAAGATATCCTCCACTATGACCAAGTAAGCTTCATCCCAGGTATGCAGGGGTGGTTCAATATATGGAAATCCATCAATGTGATCCACCACATAAATAAACTGAAAGAGAAAAACCACATGATCATCTCCTTAGATGCTGAAAAAGCATGTGACAAAATCCAACATCTATTCATGTTTAAAGTCTTGGAGAGATCAGGGATACAAGGCATATACATAAACATAGTAAAGGCAATATACAGCAAGCCTATAGCTAATATCAAGCTCAATGAAGAGAAACTTAAATCAATCCCACTGAAATCAGGGACAAGGCAAGGCTGTCCACTTTTTCCACATCTCTTCAACATTGTTCTTGAAGTCCTTGCTAGAGCAATAAGACAATTAAAGGATATCAAGGGGATACAAATTGGAAAGGAAGAAGTCAAAGTATTACTATTTGCAGATGATATGATAGTATACCTGACTGACCCCAAAAATTCTATCAGGGAACTCCTACAGCTGAGTTAACACCTTCAGCAAAGTGGCTGGATACAAAATTAACTCAAAAAAATCAGTAGCACTCCTGTATACAAAAGACAAAAGGGCTGAGAAAGAAATTAGGGAAACAACACCCTTTACAATAGCCACAAAGGACATAAAGTACCTTGGTGTGAACCTAACCAAGCAACTCAAAGAGTTGTATGAAAAAAAATTTCAGTCTCTGAAGAAAGAATTAGAAGAAGATATCAGAAGGTGGGAAGATCTCCCATTCTCATGGCTTGGCAGGATTAACATAGTAAAAATGGCCATCTTACCATAAGCAATCCACAGATTCAATGCAACTCCCATCAAATTACCGACACAATTCTTTACAGACCTTGAAAGAAAAATTCTCAACTTCATATGGAATAACAAGAAACTCAGAATTGCTAAAACAATCCTCTACAATAAAAGATCTTCTGGAAGTACCACCATCCCTGTTCTCAAGCTGTACTACAGAGCAACAATACTAAACACTGCATGGTACTGGCATAGAAACAGAATGGTGGATCAATGGAATCGAATAGAAGACTCAGAAATAAACCAACACACTTAAGGACACCTGATTTTTTGACAAAGATGCCAAAACCATTCAATGGAAAAAAAGACAGCATCTTCAACAAATGGTTCTGGTCTAACTGTATGTCTACATGTAGAAAAATGAAAATAGATCCATACTTATCACCCTTCACAAAACTGAAGTCCAAGTGGATCAAAGACCTTAATACAAAACCAGACACACTAAACCGCTTAGAAGAAAAAGTGGGAAAAAGCCATGAATTCATTGGCACGGGAGACAACTTCCTGAACAGAAGACCAACAGCACAGGCTCTAAGATCAACAATCAATAAATGGGACCTCATGAAACTGAAAAGCTTCTGTAAAGCAAAGGACACTGTCAGCAGAACAAAACAACAGCCTACAGACTGGGAAAGGATCTTCACCAATCCTATATCTGACAGAGGGCTAATGTCCAGAATAAACAAAGAACTCAAGAAGTTAAAAGCAACAAATGAAGTAATCCAATTAAAAATAGAGGAATATTGAATTGCCAAAAAACACTTAAAGAAATGTTCAACGTCATTAGTCATCAGGGAGATGCAAATCAAAACAACCCTGAGATTTCACCTTACACATATCAGAATGGCTAAAATCAAAAACTCAAGTGACAACACATGCTGGAGAGGATGTGGAGAAAGGGGAACCCTCCTCCATTGCTGGTGGGAATGTAAACTTGTACAACTGAAAGACCCCATATCCCCCTGAGTTAAACAGAGTTAGACATAGCTAATGCCATTTTGCAGTGTACCACAGTTCTGGGAAAAATAGTAAAGGCCGGATGGGAACTAAAAATTACTCTGAGAAAATCCAGCAGCTAAGTCAGTCACTCCCCTCAAGATTTCTGCGGTCAAGGCTGCCCTAGCTGAGCCAAAAACAAAACAACTTTGTCCTGACCACCCTCATGGGATATCTGACAGGTGGTCCGGCTGAGATAAGAGTCCTGGGAAAAGCAACATATGGCGGCACTAGTCAAGGCCGTCATAATTGTTATGGCCACCCAGTTCCTGGAATTCTGATGTCCCTGCCAACTTGATTCATGTTATGGTTTCCTCTCGCTTTGCTTCTGTATCAGTGCTTCTGCTCAAACTCTATAAAAAACCCAGCTTGCTGCCCGGAAAGGCAGTGACTTTCCGCCCGGGTGCCTGTGTATCCAATAAAGCCTCTTGCTATTTGCATCCGAAAGCCTGGACGCGCTGATCTTTGGGAGGGGGTCTCTCAGACGAAAGATACCCCCTGGGGGTCTTTCACAACCACTCTGGAAATCAATCTGGCGCTTTCTCAGACAATTAGGAATAGTGCTTCCTCAAGATCCAGCTATACCACTCCTAGGCATGTATCCAAAAGAGGCTCAGGTACACAATAAGGACATTAGCTCAACCATGTTTGTAGCAGCTTTATTTGTAATAGCCAGAAGCTGGAAACAACCCAGATGTCCCACAACGAAGGAATGGATACAGAAATTGTGGTACATCTACCCAATGGATACCCTACTCAGCAATTAAAAACAAGGAAATCATGAAATTTGCAGGTAAATGGTGGGATCTGGAAAAGATCATCCTGAGTGAGCTATCCCAGAGGCAGAAAGACACACACAGTATATACTTACTCATATAGACATATAATGTAGGATAAACCTACTAAAATCTATACACCTAAAGAAACTAGTCAAAACGGAGGACTCTTGCTAAAATGCTCAATCCCTATCCAGAAAGGCAAAGAGATTGGATATCAGAAGAAGGAGAAAACAGGGAACAGGACAGGAGCCTGCCACAGAGGACCTCTGAAAGGCTCTGCCCTGCAGACCATCTAAGCAGATGCTGAGACTTATGACCAACCTTTGGGCTGAGTGCAGGGAATCTTATGAAAGAAGAGGGAAACAGTAAGATCTGGAGAGGACAGGAAATCCAGGAGAGCAACAAAACCAAAAGATCTGAACACAGGGGTCTTCCCTGAGCCTGATACTCTAACCAAGGACCATGCATGGAGATAACCTAGGACCCCTGTACAGATGTAGCCCATGGCAATTCAGTGTCCAAGTGGGTTCCATAGTAATAGGACCAGGAACTCTCTCTGACATGAACTGATTGGCCTGCTCTTTATTCACCTCCCCCTGAGGGGGGGGCAGCCTTACCAGGCCACAGAAGAAGACAATGCAGCCACTCCTGATGAGACCTAATAGACTAGGAACAGAAGGAAGGAAAAGAAGACCTCCCCTATCAGTGGACTTGGGGAGGGACATGCGTGCAGAGGGGGGAGAAAGGGAGAGATTGGGATGGGCAGCGGGAGGGAACCCCAAGTGGGATACAAAGTGAAAAAAGTGTAATTAATAAAAAATTAAAATATGTGTGTGTTTAGTGTGGTATTTACACATAAGTCCAGGTACCCCCAAGGATGGTAAAAGGGGGTATTGGTTTCCCTGGAGCTGGAGTTACAGGTATCAGTAAGCCAACGACAGCTGGAAACCGAACCCAGGTCCTCTGCAAGAGTAATTTAGGCTCTAAACCACTCATCAGTCTCTCCAGCCTCTGGTTTGTGCTCTCAAAATCTTATTTGTTATGTAAGTTGTCTAATTTCTAAAATTTACTCAGGATATGCAAAGGGTGGTGGTGCACCCTTCTCCTAACACTTAGGAGAAGGAAGGGACAGCTGGATCTTTGAGTTCTAGGTCAGTCTGGTCTATATAGTGAATTCCTGGACAGCCACGGTTATATAGAGAAATCCTGTCTGAAAGAGAGAGGGGTGGGGAAAGAGGGAAGGACGGAGGGAAGGAAGGAGGGTAGGAGGGAAGGGGAGACAGGAGGAAACAGAAAACAAAAAAGAAATAAAAAAGAAAAAGAAAGAAAAAGGGAAGGAAGGGAGACAGAAAAAAGGAGAAAGACATCACCTAGGGCATAGTTTAACTGGGACACACTTATTAGATTTTAGATATTTTTGGGTTTGTGGAGGGCTCAGGATATTATCACCAACATCCTGCTAAATGAAAGTCATAGTAATGTAAAGTGTCAAATATCACATATTTAGTTGGCTTGTATTAAGCTAGACACATAGAATAAATTAACATTAAAGATTTTAATTAATTTACAATTTATACCCAAGGCCAGATATGGTTCCTCTAATACTTTCTTTATGTTCAAAGCAGCATTTATAAATTAGCTGTAAACCACTGCAAATGAATTCACTTATATAGTACCAAGTGAACATTTTACTATGATAGCATATATCTTCAGTGTTCATTTTAACTTCACTTGCTAGAAATCAGGTGAGCATTGGATGATTCCTAGAAGGTAACTCATGGCTTGCTTTTTCAGAAGAGATCAGGGGACAACTTGCCTTTTCTATGAAAGTCTGCAAAGCTGGTTGGTTGTGTCCATACAAAAGCCACAGTACATGTTGGTTTTCCCTATGAGTCCATCGCACTCATGGAGTTTTACCCCTGAATTCCCCAAACTTTGGGAAGGAAACAAGAGTTTCTTGTCTTTAGCATCTTCATCATCAGATACTCATAAAATTCCTAAGCTAAAGGCTTGGCAAGGTGACAGGAGAAGCAGCTGAACACACAGAATTACGAATTTGAGGAAGAACATCAAGAGACAAAGGCCAAGTGATAATAAATCAAAACATTTCAAAAACGGGGAGAATCAAGAGAAACAAGAGAAAAGCCAATATGCTTTCAAAGTTCCAAAAGCAAACAAAATACCAAATGCCTTTAGGGATCCAAAGCAAGCAAACACACCAAACCAAACCAAATCAAAATGCCTGCACCAAAACGCTATCAAAGCAAAGAAACAAATTAGATACTTTTTAAAAATTTCTTTGAAAGCAGAGCAAAAGGTATTTATCAAAGTAGGATTCTTTTTAACCAGCTCACAATAAACAAAACGGACCACTTACCAAACCAAGGGAGGCCCAGAGTCCGGAAAGAACTCATCAACAATCCACTGAGGAAATAACAGCAGTTGGCCTGGATTCAGTGGGTCTATGCAGGCACCTGCCTTCCACTCAGCCGATTCCTGAGTGGATAATTCTCGACAGTCCATATTGCGGTGCCATAATTATTAACTTAAAAAAACACACAGCTCTCATCTTAAAAGGTGTAAGAGAGTTTTATTCTGGAATCATTTTGAGTGACCGTGGCCTGAAAACACAGATTTTTCATTACCCCCAAATTCCATGTTGCAAAGCATGGAAAGTAGTTTCATGAACTTTTTATAGTTTAATGAACAAAGACAGTCATAAATCAAGGCAAGTTTAAAATACGTTGGTTGGATACATCACAGAAGCGGATACAGCAATATGTTCGGAGCTATTCTATAGACACAAGGTGCTATCTGAGGACAACTGGGAGAAGTTCGTGGTTTGCTAAGCGAATAGAGTACAAAAAGGCTTACCTCTATTGTTTCAAGACGTTATATCCGACACAGTGGGGCTGTTCTAGAAGGCCAGAATGTAGCCCAAGGCAAGGTAATTAGCCTCTCGACCTGCACCTGTAACGTTCTAATCTCTCCGTGGTACTGCAACTGTACTCAGCCAATCGGTCTCTGCACACACAGATTCCTTGGGGCAGTTTTTGTTCACAGCGGGTTTTTTGAATGAGACACTTAGGCACTGCGTGCATCTTGGGCTCTCGCAAACTCTGAAACAATTATCTACTCTTCTCACTGTCAGCTGGCAGAGAGACACGAAGAGTAATTGTGCCTGCACGGGTGCATACTTCATACTTCATATCCATAACCTGAATTAAGCTGTCACAACACACACACACACACACACACACACACACACACACACACACA
>NW_026585797.1:33794755-33828408 GCF_907164565.1 Psammomys obesus | reverse complement strand
AAAAAAAAAAAAAAAAAAAAAAAAAAAAACCCGAAAGGATCCGGTTCTGATTGGCTACGATAGGAAGAGGGACAGAGACTTCACCGAATCACAAAATTAGAGGGGTTTTTTTTTCTTCAGTCTCCTCCCTAAAATCCTAGCAACGAGATTGTTTGATTTCCCTCCCCCCCCACACACACACACGGAGGCTGCCATCCTGGGGTTGCTATGGAGACCAGACGCTTGCAGCTGGTAGAGGCCATAGGAACCCAGAAACTGATCACTTAGATCTCAACAAAGCCTCCTGTTGCTTCATTCCGTATCTGCACTCTCCCTTCAGCCGGATTTTTTTTTTCCCCTATGGAAAATTCTACTTCTCTAAAGCAAGAACAAGAAAACCAAGAGCCGGAGGAAGCAGAGGGGCCATGGCAAGGAAAGTCAGAAGCTTCTCCCCAAGATCCTGGTCCCCCATCACCTGAGTACCAGGAAGAGGAGCAAAGGTCTGACACTGAAGTCCCACCCAGAATGAGCCCCTCTTGGACCCCCCAGGCTAGGGCCAGCCTGTCTCTGGGAGACCTCACCGCCGGACCAGGAGGGTCATCCTCCCCTCCTTCGCCTCCTCCGAAGTCTCATTTTATTCCTCCCATGACTGCAGCTACTCAAGAACCTGTTGCTTCATCACAAGGAGAGAGGTCCCCTACTAACACACCTCATTCTGATCCTTGGGAACCATTTTCTGCTGCAAGACAATCAGCTTCTTATTACAGGAGCCAAACAGAGGAAAATGCCTTCCTGCAGCCTCAGGCACACCAACCTGACCTACATGGGATAGGGGATGTCAGCTGTGACAAGTCCAAGGACAAACGGCTGAGATTTGACCTTTTACAGGAGGAAGACTCAAACAGTAACTGCGATCCAGACCAGCCTGGGTTTGGGGCCAATGAAGCAACCCCCAATATGCTTGAGGTGGCCGTGCAGAACGCAAAGGCATACCTGCAGCAAAGTAGCAGCAAGTCTGGCTTAAATCTGTAAATATCACAAGGGGTTGGGGAGGGATGGGGGGAGGTTTAACAACGCAGGGCGAGGGAAGGGTGAGGTGAGTATGTCTGTAAAACTATGTTGGAGGTGAAAGAAAATAGAATTAGAAAGGAATTTATTTGAAAAGGGAAGTTACTGGCTGTGGTAGCAAAGGCATTTAAGCCCAGGACCCGACAGGGGAGAAAGAGACAGATCTGTTATAGGCCAGCCTGTTCTACATAGCAAGTTCCAGGTCAGCCAGGGAAACAGAATGGGACACTATCTCAAAAACGGGGGAGGGTGGTGTACAAAAGTGAGTTAATGAGATAGCTGCCCCTAACACTTAAATCTAGGCCATTGGTGACGATTCTTTTACATCTTGGAAGTCCCTAGTCACACAATTTGGTTGTTTGTTTGGGTTTTTCTTGTTGTTGTTTTGTGTTTATTCTTGGCTTGGGTGAGACTGTAAAGGCATGAGATCTAAGCATACACCCAGGATGCTTGCATGATATAGCTGCCTAAAATGACTGTGGGTTCTTGTAGTCCTTTGAGGGCTTGTGCGGCTTGACTCTATGTACATTACCAGGCCAGTGCTTGGGTGGTCACCCATGCTGGTTTTCTTAGAATTGTGCTAAGCTTTGAGCACTGAAAGGTCTACATCATGTATTCTACAGGAAACCAGAAAAACTAGCCACTTTAAAACATGCTAGGTCTCTCTTTTTAAAATGTCGTAATTCTGGTACATTCTTGACATCCCATTGCTGCTTTCATATGTTAGCTCATAGTAGTATACATATAAGCAAGTAGACATTCTTGTTTCCAGGTTTACATAGTCACAGAAGAATTTTGTGTCTAGAAGAGGTGTTAGAAAACATCAAATGGAGGCTGAAGAAACCATCAGTAGTTAAGAACACTGGCTTCTCTTTTAGAAGACACAGGTTCAATTCCTCACAATTGTCACTCCAGTTTAAGAGGTCCTGAACTCCTCTTCTGGCCTCCCTGGTAACAGGCACACACCAGTTGCACAGACTTACATGCATTCAAAACTACAACAGTTTTAAACAAGTTATAAACAGTTATAAACAAGGTGTAATGTTGTAAATAAAAATGGTGTCAGGATAAATATTTATTATTAGCCCTATAATTGTTACAGCAATTGTTTTAACTTGCTATCACAATTGATAAGACACAGATTTTTATAATTAGATTTTATGTTAGATTTTATAATTTTATATACTTACTTTGGGCTGGGTAAATATTTCCACCTATGCTATCTCAATAACCTTCCCATCCATCTCTCAGGCCCCATACAATGCACTCTATCTTAACCATTTCTATCTGGGCTACCTTTCATCCATAATCTTATAAATACTTGCTTATATTTTTCATCTTGTTCTTTTCTCCATCCATGCCATCCTAGAAGTCTTCCTCCTAGCCAGTGTAGTTCCTTCTCCACACTAACCCATCATGGTGTCCTCCTCCTTCGTCTCTTCCTGTCTCTCAGGTTCCCATGAGTCTCCTGAACCCAAAGCCTGGGAACCTTAGCCATTCCTATACCATTCTGCCCTGCCCAAGTTTTAGGCCTTTTAATCAACCAATCAGGAATAATGTCTTAGGCAGGTTTACACAAGATAGTAACCAGTAACCAGATATTGGGGGCTGGTAATTAAAATACAACCCCCAAAGTGTAATTAATTTGCAGGAGGGTAAATGAAGTCTCACCAATTTAGTTGTGAAAGTGAGAACAAAATGTTACAATCACCACTGTAGAGGAAGGCCACACACCTAAGAATATTTGGACAGTACAAATTGGCCTTGATGAAGTGGTAAAAATGGACACACAGTTGGGTAAGTGATAAGGGAGTTGGGTCTGGGAAAAGTTGGGAAAGAGGAGGTGAATATGACCAAAACATATATGAAATTCTCAAAGAATTAACAAAAATTGTTTAAAACAAAAGGAAAAAAGCAATTAATTTGGTGACTTGTTTTTAAGTGTATATGTTTAGAAAGCAAATTGAAATGTATCCTTTGGGGGCCTAAAAACATTGAAGCAAATTAAAAGTAAGATGTAGGGGCTGAAGAGAGGGCTCAGTGGTTAAGAGCACTAGTTGCTCTTGCAGGAAACCAGGATTCTGAAGCCATTACCCACATGGTAGCTCATAACCATCAGTTAACTCCAGTTACAGAGAATCCAATAACTTCTGACCTCTTCAGGAACCAGCATGCAAATGTTGCACACACATACAATGCAAGCAAAACACTTACATATATATATATATATATACATATATATATACATAACATACATATATATATGTATAACATACATATATATATAAACACACACACACACACACACACACACACACACATATATATATATATATATATATATATATATACGTCTTTTTTAAAATGATGTAGGTGCTGAAGAAATGGCTTAACCATTATAAGTATGAACTGTTTTTTCAGAGAACTGGAGTTTGGTTTCCACCACCCATATCAGGCATCTCACAAGCACCTACAACTCAGATTCCAGGAGATCTGACATGTTCTAGGTCTAGCATGGGCACTTATTTTCACATGCAAATGCCTACATGCATAGATGTCATTGGAAAAAAATCTTTTAAAATATATAAGATGGTAAGAACATAGCTATAAAAGAGGCATCAGAATCTGGCTCTCCAATCATATTTGGTAAGGGCAAGGATGGGGAACAGAAAGAATTTAAGGTAAGAGAGAGTGAAAAACTTCATCACTGATAGTATATAGCTAAGAGATTCCAGTTTCAGGAATGAAATGTGATAATAGCTGATGTGTACTGTATATCTTGCTGTTATGCTTTCCTCTACTAACTTAAAGTGCTATCATATTAGAGGATTTACTAAAGAAAATTGTAGATTCTATCTGGAGTGATAGAATCTTCACTTAAAATCTCTTAAGGTCTCAAATTTTTTAGCTTCCCTAAAACCCAACCGGATGTGCATGAAAACCATTTATTTATTTTATTTTATTAATTACAGTTTATTTATTTTGTATCCCAGCTGTAGCCCCATCCCCAACCCCTCCCAATCCCACTCTCCCTCCCTCTTCTTCTCCTGTGCTCCTCCCCAAGTCCAATGATAGGAGAGGTCTTCCTCCCTTTCCATCTGACCACAGCCTATCAGGTCTCATCAGGACTGGATTCTTTGTGTTTCTCTGTGGACTGGTAAGGCTGCCCCTCCCCCCCAGGTGATTCAAGAGCAAGCCCATGAGTTCAAGTCAGAGATGGTCCCTGGTCCTATTATTGGGGAATCCCCTTGGATACTGAGCTGCCTTAGGCTACTTTTGTGCAGGTGTTCTAAGTTATATCCATGCATGGTCCTTGTTTGGGGTATCAATCTCAGGAAAGACCCCTGTGCACAGATTTTTTGTTTCTGCTGCTCCCCTTGTGGAGCTCCTATTCCCTCTAGGTCTTTCTATCTACCCCTTCTTTCATAAGATTCCCTGCACTCTGCCCAGAGTTTGGCTATGCATCTCAGCATGTTTTGATACCCTGCTGGATGGAGTCTTTCAGAGGCCCTCTGTGATAGGCTGCTGTCCTGTTCCCTGTTTTCTCCCTCTTCAATGTCCATCTCATTTGCCTTTCTGAATGAAGATTGAGCATAAGTGTAATGATGTTACCTGGAATTGTTTGTTTGCATAGATATGATCATCTTTCTAATTTGCTGACCAAAATACTAGATGGGCGTCCTGCAGATGCTGTTGACATCATTGAAACTATAAGCCAAGATGTGAAAATGGAACATTTTAATAAAAAATTAGATACAATCTGCAATGAAAATGAGATGCTTCCAGCATATGAAATAGCAGAGAAGCAAAAGGCTCTCTTTCTCCAGGGTCATTTGGAAGGCGCTGATTCAGAGCTGGAAGAGGAAATTGTAAGTGATTAACAACTATCTCAATGGCGTTAGAATGCACTGGAATCTCAGGGGTTAGTGGGGTTTGCTTCATGAACACGCCATGTTTAAACACTGTGATGTGATTACTAACTTGACACTAATGAACACTGGATGCTCAGGGATGAATGAGATTTATGTTACAAGCATACCAACTATTTTTTAAAATAATTTTTATTTTATTTTTATATTAATCACAGATTATTTACTTTGTACCCCAGCTGTAGCCCCCTCCCTCTTTCCTTACCAATCCCACCCTTCTTCCCTCATCTCCTGCCTGTCCCTTTCCAAGTCCACTGATAGGGGAGGTCCACCTCCCATTCCATCTGGCCCTAGCTTATCAAGTATCTTCAGGACTGGCTGCAATGTCCTTGTCTGTGGCCTAGCAAGGCAGCTCCTCCCTCAGAAGTGGGGGAGAGGTCAAAGAGCCAGACACTGAGTTCATGTCAGAAATAGTCCCTGTTCCCCTTACTAAGGAACCCACTCGAATACTGAGCTACTGTGGGCTACATCCGAGCAGGGGTTCTAGGTTATATCCATGCATGGTCCTTGGTTGGAGAAACAGTCTTCTAAGACCCCTGTGCCCAGATATATTTGGTCCTTGTGGAGCTCCAGGTCATACTAACTCCCTCTTCTTTCATATGATTCCTTGCACTCTGCCAAAGGTTTGGTTATGAGTCTTAGCTCCTGGGATACCTCACTCAGGATGATCTTTTCTAGATCCCATCATTTACCTGCAAACTTCATGATTTCCTTGTTTTTAATTGCTGAGTAGTATTCCACTGTGTAAAAAGTACCACAATTCCTGTATCCATTCCTTGGTTGACGAGCATCTGGGTTGTTTCTGTACCCCATTTTTTTTAATTGGATTACTTGATTTATTGCCTTTTAGCTTCTTCAGTTCTTTATATATTTTGGATATCAGCCCTCTGTCAGATATAGTGTTCACACCAACCATTTTTAAAGCTCTGTAAATAGTACTTGAGTCAGATTTCTCTTGCATTCCTTCTGGCCTTTTAATCAGTCCATTTTACTATGATCATATGGTGACTTCTATGCCAACAAATGGCATGAATTCTGTAATTTTACGGGACCTTCGTCATATAAGATTTCTGTCATTTTCTAGAAAGTCACTGTTTGTTGCATAATTAAATATGCCATCCACTCAGTCTTAGTCACAACTAATTACTGTGAGGAAACACCACGAATAAGCAACTCTTGAAAGAAAGCCATTTAATTGGGGACCTGCTTACAGTTTCAGAGGGTTAGTTTATTGTCATCATGGTGGGGATCATGGTAGCACACATGGTGCTGGAGCAGTATATGAGAGCTATATCCTGATCCACAGGCCAAGAGAGCCTATGCCTGGCATGAGCTTTTGAAACTTCAAAGCCAGTGACAAACTTCCTCCAGCAAGGCAACACCTACTCCAACAAGGCCACACCTCCTAATCCTGCTGGAAGCATCTCATTTTCACTGTGGAGTGTAGCTTCTGTTTATTAAAATGTGCTGTTCTTTCAAAGACTTCTGCTCCCTGGTGACTAAGCATTCAAATATATGAATGAAGTCTATGGGGCCATTCTGTTTCATATCACAGCACATTTGTTATTCAGTGAGTACTTAACAAGCAGGTATAAACCCATATCTGTTCCAGGACATTTCATCAACATGTGAAATGTGAAAAAAATCAACGTGAAAAAAATTATTTTCACTGATATCAAGAAACTTAGCCCCCCCCAAAAAAAAAATAAAAAGCTAAGCCTTGTAAAATGTGGAAAAAAATGAGAACACCCCCTCCCCCACAGAAGGAGTGTTGTGAAATGAGATGCATGTGGTGGTGGTTCCATGAAAAAAAAAAAAACAAAAAACCAAAAAACAAAACAAAACAAACAAACAAACAAAAAAACCTGTTGCAGTGATAAGGCTTATTTAAAAGTAAACACAGGCTGGGCCTGGTGGGAGCATGAGGAAGTAGGAGGCAGAGGAGGCAGAGTGATTTCTAAGGCCAGCTTGGTCTACATAGTGAACTCTAAGCCAGCAATGGATTCGTAGTGAGTGAGATTCTTTTTCAAAAGAGGAGGTAGGAGACTGGAGAGGGCTTGGTGGTTTTGAGCACTGGCTACTCTTCCAGGGGACCTGGGTTTGAGTCCAAGCGCCTTCTTGGAGGGCCACAACTATAACTCCATCACAGACAATACTTGCAGGCAAAATACCAATACACATAAAAACTAAAGTTAGGCTTAAAACAATTTTAAGTAAAGTATACACAATTATGTATACTAGGTGTTTGGTAGACTGTGTCATCTAGGCTTGAAAAAGTTCACCCCATATTTGCAAGACCAACTTGCTGAATGAAATCTCTCCAAATGTGCCACAATAAGGTGATACATAATTGTAATTAAATTTTTTAAATAAAATTCCATATTTTTTCTTTAAAGTAAGTTCAAAACTTAAAGGTACTTCTGATGTCACTTCCAATGTGTGCTCTTTGTTATGATAAGCTCCATTTGTCTTGATATTTAAATATAGGAAAGGGGCTCCCAGTTGTCTAATGCAGCTTCACTAGGTCAGGATCTGCACCCCAATCCAGGTGAGTGAGAGCACACGTAAGTTGTTTCAGACTGGAGCCTGACCACCTTTGACCATATTCCAAGAATCTTCCTAAGAAGGTCAGTTCAGCAGCTGTGGGACATGAGGGCTAAGCTATGGGATAAAGAGTACAACTTTCCCTCAGAAGGCAGGAAGATGATAAAGGCTGCTGTCACATGCCTTAAAGGCCTAGCTGGGTTCAGTCCCAAAACCTACATGCTTATGGACAGAATCAAAAAGTTGCCCTTTGACCCCCACAGTTGTGCTCCTGACACCAAGATGTTATAGATAAGTGAGTAGGGGTAAGAGCAGGTGACACTTTAACATGCCAAGAAAAGAATTTTACAGTCATATGTCACTGGTGAGGACATTAAAAGGAACTATATTAACCAGGCCCAGGCCAGGTGGCTTTTAATACCAGCACTCAGAGGCAAAAGCAGACAGATCTTTGTGAGTTCAAGGCCAGCCTGTTCTACAGAGTGGATTCCATCCAGGCCAGTCAGGGCTACATACTAAGACCCTGTCTCATAAAAGCAAAAACAAACCACCCAAATCTTTAGTTTATCTTGAGACCACAATGAAAAAAATAGAAATAGCAAGTCATTTATAAAAATAATGAGTGCTTTTAACTTCTCTATCTTGTGAGTCAAGACTAGGAAGCATCTCACTTCCATTAAGGTTCTTTCCTACTTTCCTCTGGTCTTATAAATGCTATTCTCTTGTCCATCTGTCACTATGTGCTCATTTTTCTGTATTTCTTTTATGAAGTTATGTTTCTCTCAATTGTTTCAAATGTTATTTAGTATAATGTCAAGTACTTACATTTGTAATTTAAAACATAGATTATACCAAGCACTTTAAAAAACATTTTCCTTTTTATCCTTCCCATTGTCTTACATATATTACTATATAGATTATTTACCTGATATATGTGTAAAACCATGAATTTAGTATTTAATATGACAACACAAATGTATATAAATGGGTGCCTATAAGTTGTGATTACTATATCTTCTTTCAGCATTAGTTACTTATTTTATATGAAAATGTTATTTTTTTTCAGATAAGGTCTCACTATATAGCCCTGGCTGCTCTGGGACTTGCTATATAGGCCAGGCTGGCCTGAAACCCTCAAAGATCTACCTGCCTCTGCCTCCTAAGTGCTAGGATAAAAAGTGTAAACCAGGGGACTGGAGAAATGGCTCAGTGGTTAAGAACACTGTCTGTTCTTCCAGAGTTCCTGAGTTCAATTCCCAGGAACCACATGGTGGCTTATCACCATCTATACAGCAATCTGATGCTCTTTTCTGGCTTGCAAGTGTACATGCAGATAGAACACTCATATAATAATAAATAATAAAGAAAAAAAAAGCTTAAAAAAATGTAAACCACCCTGCCTGGCTTGAATTCCTACCATTAGTAAGTATGCAAGTTTTTTTTTTTTTCTAAGAGTTACATAATAACCATCATACCAATGAGCATAGTGCACAGCTGGTATAAGAAGCTATATATGTGACAGAAGAATTAAAGTTTATGGATTTAAACAATTTGATGCGTATCTCAAAAGAAACAGTAGAGGAGAAAGTAGAGCTAGAATCAAGACTCAGAAAAGAGGCGGCAGACATTCCTCTTATGAATAAAACTTTAACCATGAATATTTGTTTTCCTAGGCGGAAAGCTCTCTGCCTAATGTGATGGAATCGGCTTATTATTTTGAACAAGCTGGAGTTGGTTTGGGGACAGATGAGACTTACCGAGTATTTCTTGCCCTCAAGCAACTTACTGACACACATCCAATCCAAAGATGCCGCTTCTGGGGCAAGATCTTAGGTCTGGAAATGAATTATATTGTTGCTGAAGTGGAATTTCGTGATTGTGAAGATGAAGAGGAGATGGAAGAGGAAGGGGTAGCTGAAGAGAGGGACAATGAAGAAAGTGAAGCCAGTGAAGGCGAGGAGGATGAATTACCAAAGTCCTTATATAAGGCCCCACAGGCTATACCTAAGGAAGAAAGTAGAACAGGGGCCAATAAGTATGTCTATTTTGTTTGCAATGAGCCTGGAAGGCCATGGGTGAAGTTACCATCAGTTACTCCTGCACAAATTGTTACAGCAAGAAAAATCAAGAAATTTTTCACTGGGCGACTAGATGCGGCCGTTGTAAGCTACCCACCCTTCCCAGGAAATGAGAGCAATTACTTACGAGCACAAATTGCCCGGATTTCAGCAGGCACCCATGTTAGCCCTCTAGGATTCTATCAGTTTGGTGAAGAGGAGGAGGAAGAAGAAGAGGTAGAAGGTGTTCGAAATAGCTATGAAGAAAATCCTAATTTTGAAGGCATCCAAGTGACTGACCTGGTGGAATCTCTGTCCAGCTGGGTTCATCACGTGCAGTACATTCTTCCTCAGGTAGGAGAGGATCCCAGTAGTACACAGATGCAGATTTGCGTGTGTTCTGAAATTATTCTACTTGTTAATGTTTTAAATATGGGTGTGCGTTAACTTTGTCAACATTTCTTTTATTCCACTATAATATAAACTAAAAGATTACGATAGAAACAAAAGCCAGTTTTGTACAGGCATTTATATAGAGCCTCTTATACTAAGTATACTCCCTGTAATCAATTATGTATGTAAATGCATATAATTCAGTCCTCACCACCTCAATCCCATGGGGGTTGCAGGATCACCTTTATTTTCATAACAAGGGGTTGAAGCATACAATGCTGGGAAAAACGGAAAAGCAATCTTAGCCAATACATTATAGAGTGAGATGTAAGACAAAGGGCTTGTAGCCATTCCCCTGAAACATCTGCTACACTCCTCCATCATGAGCAGAAACTCTTCAATACACATCCACAGGATGTTTTCCTGAATACGCTACATAAGAGTTATTACCTGAGAAATTAGAACTGTTATGGTATCACATATAAAATTTTGTTATTGATAATGATTAGCATTGGAAGGGGATATGAGAGAAGATAGTTGGGGCTGAATATGATCAAAATATGTTAAATACTTGTGTGAAAAGTATACAATGAAACATTATTTTGTTTAGATACTATATGCTAATAAAAATTAATACTAAGAAAAAGTACCATGAAGGCCAGATATATGCCATTATTAATCATTTCACTGCGGCAATTGTGGCAATGTCTTAGAACCATTTATACTTTAGTAATATTCTATAAATCAGGAAGTATAGGAACTGGATGAGTGCTTGTCTGGTAACAGTGCTAGCTGCTCTTCCAGAAGATCCAAGTTTGTTTCCCAGTATCCCTGTCAGGCAGCTCACAAAGATCAGCAACTCTAGCTTTAGGATATCTCGTATCTTCTTCTGATCTCCATGGCACACATGCACATGATAGATTTTTTATTTTTCAAGACAGGTTCTGATTTTGCCTCCCTGCCTAGCCTGAGTCCTGCCATGTAGACCAGGCTAGCTGTGAACTCACAGAGATCTGCCTGCCTCTGCCTCCTCAATGCTAGAGTGAAAGGTGTGTTCCACTATGCCTGGACTTGATGATGGAATTTTACAATGTTAAATGGTTGTAAAAACCTTTCTGATAATTTCTAATCTCAAATAACATAACAGTAAAATCACTTAGAACATTTCAAAAGAAATGAAAAAGTATGTATTTTTTTAAATCACCATTTATACACAAACTAGTACAATATACTACTACCATTTCCACTAATTTTCTGCCCATTTTAAAGTGTACGTAGACCTCCAAGTTCTGTAACTCTAAGAAACAGAAAATTGTTGAAATGACTAGTATATGTTTGTTGCTTTTCCTGAAGTAACAGAGATGGCTATAATACTTGGTAAAAGTATACAGAGTGTATAAGCTAAGTGTGGTGGTATTTGTCACAAAGCCTGCCACTCTGAAAGCTGAGGCAGGAGGATCATATAAAGTGACCCTGTATCAAAACAGTTGACCAGTTCCCCCACAGAGAAGCCTCATCTTGATAACTACCAACCAATATGAATAGTCTAAGATGTGTAAAAGTTGCAACATTCATCTCCAGGGTCGCTGTAGTTGGTTCAACCCTCTACAGAAAAACGAGGAAGAGGAAGAAGAGGAGGAAGATGAAGAAAAAGGAGAAGAGCCTGACTACATAGAACCAGAAGTGGGGCCTCCTCTTTTGACACCAATTTCTGAAGATTTAGGTAACTTTACACAACTGTTTTTGAGGGACTCATAAACTATATAATATACCCACTGAGTGGTAAATATGTCAACTATTGGAGACTCTAAGAAGTGGGCAGGGAGCTAGGTGTCATCCCTTCTCTCCTTGCTGGGTTCTAGAAAGTTCTAGACGGGAGTAAAGAATGCTTTTGGCTACACTAACATGCTTTGAAGGAAGCTGAAGGAATGATACACAGAGAATCATGAATGGGCCATAACTAACTGGAAAGGTTGGCATCATTCTTGCTGTACATTCTGTACACCACACATGGCATAGCTACAGTAACATATTATATGAGGTCTACAGTTGCCATTTAGTCTACAGCTGTCTCTGTATCATTTCTCCCTATTCTGTTTTGCTTGAAACTCTTTATTAGTCTCTTCCATGGTAATAAATTGCCTTTCCTTTGGTTATCGTATTGTTCCCTGATTACAAAACACTTTCTCTCCTTTAGTCTCTGTTGCAAAAATGTTTATACACATTTATATTTTTATGTTATATATTTATATATAACATATTATGTAAATATCTGTACTATATATACATGCTTAAAATTGCTTTGGTTCAGAGCACTCCATTTTATATCAAGATGCTGTTTTAACTTTTTTTTAGCAAACATTGATGATTGTTCCATATTTATAAAAATCATTTCAGTCACCAGTCGATTCTTTTCTGTCTAGGAGTTAAGCTTATAAATTTCTCATTGGGTTCCAGAAATTCAGAATATACCCGCTTGGACAACAAGGCTATCCTCAAATCTCATTCCACAGTATGCTATTGCTGTCCTCCGATCCAATCTTTGGCCTGGAGCATATGCCTTTTGCAATGGCAAGTAAGTATCTGGCTACTTACAAAGCCATTTGTAACCAAATTCAACACTTTATACTTTAGTGCGTGCAAAACCAATGCAAGCACCATCAGGACACAAAAATGAAGAAGGATTTTTTTGACCCACAGCAGGTATGTTGAACAACAAAATCCATTTCAAAGCACCTCCCTGGTCAAAAGATGGAAGAATGATGGTTTTGTTCAGGGAGCTCACACATTCATCCACAGCAGGCACATTCTTGAGTGCTCTGAGTTGTAAGCAGTCATTCCCAAGCATATTCAATTTAAAGTCATAATCAAAGAAGGAAAGATAACAGACACATTGTGAGACATGTTTAGCTGAAGGTCATATATCACATGGTTTTGGATTGACTGAAGTCCTAGACAGGAAAGACTGGGCTTGCTCAACTTGCAGCATAAACTTTAGGCAGAAATAGGACACTTTTTTTGAAAGTACATTAATACAGGCATTTGACTTTGAAAGTTCTCATCTTTCTTAGTGTGTGACAATTTTTTTTAATTATTTAGGGTCTGGAAATTATGTCATCACAGGGATGTTAAGATAAGTCCTAACATGTTTGGCATATTAAGTATAGTGTATAATTTATCAAAATGACTTTTGAAATCCATTAAAGCATGAAATTCAGAGCTAGAGTAATTTGGGGTTGTACTCTTTTATCTTAATTTTCCCATTTATCTACATTGGACTACATTTATCTACATTGACTTACTAAGTTAGTGAACTAATGGAGAATTTAAGGTGCAACTGAATTAGACTTTTTTTTTTTTTTTGGGCATTTTGGTGAAAGTTACTTAAGATATGCTTGTGCTTTAACTATCAAGGGAATTAGAATCAAGAAACCACTACAACTTCTTTTCTCTCTTGTTGAGAAAGAACATGGTCACATTTGCCTTGTTTATTTTCCTTTCTTAGGGTCATCAGAAAGCTCAGCTGAGCAGGTGAGAGCCAAGCTGTGATGATTAGACTAGCCATTAAAGCAAGCCTCCTGCTCAGGAGTTAGTTGGCCAACACAGCACACCATGTAGTGTGTGCGCGTGCGTGTGCGTGTGTGTGTGTGTATCTGTGTGTCAAGAAAATTGAGTTGGATGGATGTGGGCATGGAAGGAATTGGTAGAAGAAAAAGAATATGATAAAACATTATATGAAAAAAATTAAAAACCACAGTAAGTCAGAAGTAAAAGGCACGCTTTTAAATTATTTACCATTATAGCACAAAGAAGAGAAAGCTTTGACTTCTCCCCCGCATCATTTTCTTCCAAGGATCATGTGGATTTTCAGAAATGTGGGTGTCACAGATACATGGGTATCAGGAGGTCATCTCTTTAAGAAGGAACGCCATGAAAGAAGGCTCTGGACATTTTATGGGGGAGTTGGGGTGGGATTGTGTGGAGGGATGGGGCTTCAGGCCTGAGATAGAACACTAAGAATGAAGGCTCTTGAGTTTGGAATTTGAATGTAAGAGCATGACCAGCCTTGGGAACAGAGTCCTTGACTGAAACTCCCTTTAGCTGCTTGTGTATCATGTGTGTGTGTGTGTGTGTGTGTGTGTGTGTGTGTGTGTGTGTGTTAGTGAGTGAGTGGGGGGGAGGATTCCTAAGTGGTGTGAGGCCTACAGAGTGAAGCCTCTGTAATTCCTATCATTGGGGATGAACAACACAAATTAATTTTAAGCCACACCTCTTATTTTTCTCTCAGCCAAGGTCTAGCACTTTTGACCTCTGTGGAAAATCTAAAACATTAAATATTTGAATAACTAGAGGCCCTTTCCTGAAGGAAGACTAGATACAGATTTGACAGGACCTGATCCTGTTTTTCATAATCAACTTAGCAGTTTCGATCAGATAATATCCAGTAGTTGAGGAAATATTGAGGACTATTTCACGCTAGCATTTTAAATGTCTTATGGTTCCAAGGTATAGTAACAAGACATTATCACTATGAAGGGGTCGGCTTTTCTTTAAAGACACAACTTGATTTTCTTTCCATTTATAGGAAGTTTGAAAACTTCTACATAGGCTGGGGTCATAAGTATAGTGTGGAGAATTACACACCCCCAGGTCCACCACCAGTTTACCAAGAATATCCCAGTGGACCAGAAATTACAGAAGTGGATGATCCCAGTGTGGAAGAGGAACAGGCTTTCAAGACTACACAAGAGGCAGTTGAACTTTCAGCTGAGGAGAACGAAGAAACTGAAGATGAAGATGATGATGATGATGATGATGATGATGACGACTAATACAGAATTAGCCCAGTTTTATGTGGCACTAACACACACAAATCTTTAAGGGGGGGCTGATTATACATATATGATATATATATTATATATCATATATATGATATATACGTATATATAGTTATCAAATGAGGGAGACACATAGAGAGATGACTTAGTGGTTACAAAAAAAAAATGTTTTTGCTGAGGACAGGAATTTAGTTGCTAGCACCCAAGTCAGGGAAGTTCACTACCACCTGCAACTCCAGCTGAAGGCGATCTAATGCCCTCTTCAACCCTCCACAGGCACCACACGTGTGCATACATGCTCACTTACATAAAAACATATCTTTACAAAACATTTTAAAAAGCTGGGTGTAGTGAAACACACCTTTACTACCAGCATTTGGGAGGCAGAGCCAAGAGCATCTGTGTGAGTTCAAGGCCAGACTGGTCTGTATAATGAGTTCCAGGGGAGCCAGGGCTATATGAGGACAACCTGTCTCAAAAATAACAAATCTTTAAAAACATACATCAAATTGGAAACTTCATATATAGAACTTCCAGTATTTACAGAAAGTTGCCCAGTAGATTTTCCAAAAGCTCATGAAATGATCATATCACTGTTTTAATGGTTACAACTAACATAATTAACACTTTAGTAATCCTGCTTTGAAAATATCTCAAATTATTTTTTTCTTCTTTTTTTTTTTTTTTTTTTTTTTCCTTGACAGGGTCTCACTATGTAGCTCTGGCTGTCCTGGAACTGACTATGCAGAAAAGATTGGCCTCCAACTCAGAAAGATCCACCTGTCTCTGCGTCCCATGTGCTAGGATTAAAGGAGTGTACCACAATACTCAAATTTAACTCCTAATATGGCAAGTATTGAAAGTTATAATTCACAATGCTTCTTGGAAACTTCTAGTTTTTGAGAGTCAAGGAATATGGAGTTTAAAACATTGATAACCAGGGACTAAAGAGATGGCTCAGTGGCTAAGGGCACTTCTTCACTTGCAGAGGACCTGGGTTCAGTTACCAACATCTACACATTAGCTTGAACACATCAGTTCCAGGGAATCCAACACTGCCTTCTTTCAGGGGTAACACAGACACACAAACACACACACATCATGTGTGTGTATGTGGGGGGGGGGGCGACAAAATACTCATACGTGTAAGTCCAAAAAAAAATAAACAAACCTCTAACCATTAACAGAAAGCATTATTCTAGCTTGCCTGCCAGAACTGGAGTATGCATTCTTAAATCTGTAGTTGCTTATTCTGGAAGCAATGATATTATGTGCAAATATTGTGCATGTGTACTTATTCTCTTCCCTGGATGAGCATTCACGATTCTATAATCTGAGTAAAAGCTGAAAAGTTCCCATTTATTGACTGTTAATCTTAGAGCCTATGCTGTTCAGGAAGTTGTCTCCTGTGCCAGTGAGTTCAAGGCTCTTCCCCACTTTTTCTTCTAACAGGTTTAGTGTGTCTGGTTTTATGTTAAGGTCTTCGATTCACTTGGACTTTAGTTTTGTGCAGGTGATAAGTATGGATCTATATGCATTTTCTACATGTAGACATCTAGTTAGACTAGCACCATTTGTTGAAGATGCTCTTTTTTCCATTGTATGGTTTTGGCATCTTTGTGAAAATTCAGGTGTCCATACGTGTGCGGGTTTATTTCTTGGTCTTCTATTCGAATCCATTGATCCACTAGTCGGTTTCTATGCCAGTACCATGCAGTTTTTCATTACTGTTGCTCTATACATCAGGAATGGGGATACCTCCAGAAGATCTTTTATTGTAGAGGATTGTTTTAGGTATTCTACGTTTCTTGTTATTCCATAGGAAATTGAGAATAAAAATCTGGGCACAAAGATCTTTTCTGAGACTGATATTCCAACCAAGGACCATGCATAGAGATAACCGAGAACCCCTGCACAGATGTAACCCATGGCAGCCCAGTCTCCAAGTTAGTTCCCTAGTAAGGGGAACCAGGGCTGTCTCTGACATGAACTAAGTGGCTGGAACTAAGTGGCTGGCTCTTTGATCACTTCTCCCTGAGCAGGGAGCAGCCTTATCAGGACACAGAGGAAGACAATGCAGCCAGTCCTGAAGAGACCTGATAGGCTAGGGTCAGATGGAAGGGGAGGAGGACCTTCCCTATCAGTGGACTGCAGGAGGGTCATGGGAGGAGAAGAGGGAGGGAGGGTGAGATTGGGTGGAGACGAGGGGGCTACGGCTGGGATACAAAGTGAATAAATTGTAATAAATAACTTTTAAGGCTGTTTTCAAATTCTTAGATCTTTTGTTTTCCTCAACTTCTCCATCCATCTCCTTTCTCTTCCTTATTGGTGGGAAAGGATTACAGAGATGAGAGGTGACAATATCCAGACACTTTAAACTTACAATCTCTACCACTAACACTCTGAAAACATTCTAATTCACTAAAAAGGCATTTTAAAAATTATTTTATTATGTTGTGTGTATTAGGGCTTTGCCTGCATGCAGGTAAATGCATCATGTGCATGTATGATGCCTACCAGAGTCATTCATTGTTGGATGCCATGGAACTGGAGTAACAGGTGGTTGTGAGCCACCACGTGGTGCTCAGAAGTAAACATAGGTCCTCTTTCTTGGAAGAGGAAAAGGTGCTCTTAACCACTGAGCCAACTCTTCATCCTCCAGCATTTAAAAATCTAAATGGACTAGCCATCATAAAATTAGGAATAAAACCTAGACACTGCCCCTGAGTATTGCTTTTACTGAAGAGGGAAATATAAAATTAAAGAGAGTACAGTTTACCAAGGGGCTGCATTTTGGCAAGGAACTTTGGATTGAATATAACTTCCAGTGAAAGGTATGGGGAGGTAGGCAAAGGCTGGCCAGTGGGTATAGCTGTTGCCATGGCTCCAGGGATTGGTCTGAGAGATGAGGGAATGAAAAAAAGATAAACACACACAGGAGAGCTGGGATTGGGAAAACTGGTCTGAGGGAGAAATATCAGCAACCATGTTAGCAGTCCCGTTGTGTTTACTGTGCACAGTTAAACAGGGAGGCAGGGTTTTCGCATACAGCCAGAGAAGGAGGCACTTGAACGAGGAGGCAGCTTTGACCAACATTGGTAAAAAGTCTCTGTAGGGTAGAAGTCTTCAGACCGTAGACATGGAGTGGGAATTGAGAAAGCTACAGTGGATATTTTTCTGTCCTCGCTGTCAATACTTGCACCCGGACCCTAGGAAGGCTTTACCATTCCATGGGGCTGAGGCATTGGTCCCTGGTGTGACCATGCCCATGTCTACAATACACACCCACTCAAGGTTCCACTGGCTTTCCTGCAGGCTGGCATTTACAAACCAGCAAGAGACAGTGGCAAACTAGGTCACACAAATACATGTAAAGGTTAAACACTTTAGCTTTAATGTTAAGGGCAAAATATAGATAACTAAGGCTGAGAGTTTCATTGGGAGTCTGTCTGATAATCTAGGCGACGGAAACACAACTATATAGTGATATAAAATAGAAATTGACTGTCAAGAGGGCAGGTGGAAAGGGTTCTCCAAGTACTAAATTCTTGTTTTTGTTTGTTTTCTTTTGTTTTCTGAGAAAGGATTTCTCTGTGTAGCCCTGGCTATCCTATTGCTTTGTAGACCAGGCTGGTCTTGAACGAAAAGATCCGCCTGCCTCTGCCTCCCCATTGCTGGAATTACAGGCATGCGAGCCTGGCAAATTCTTGTTCTTAAGAGTACAAAGTTCAAGGCATATACCCAAAATATGCTCAAGTACACAAAAAGGACATCTGATCAACCATGTTCATAGCAGCTTTATTCGTAATAGCCAGAACCTAGAAACAACCCAGATGCCCCTCACCTGAGGAAGGCATAGAGAAATTGTGGTATATTGACAAAATGGAATACTACTCAGCAATTAAAAACAAGGAAATTATGAAATTTGCAGGCAAATGGTAGGAACTAGAAAAGATCATCCTGAGTGAGGTATCCCAGGAGCAGAAAGACACACATGGTATATACTCACTTATAAGTGGATATTAGATATATAATATAGGATAAACATACTAAAATCTGTACACATAAAGAAGCTAAGCAAGGAGGAGGACCCAGAATAAGATGATCAATCCTCACTCAGGAAAGCAAACAGAACAGACATTGGAAGAGGGAGAAAACAGGAAACCGGACAGGAGCCTACCACAAAGGGCTCTACCCATCAGGGTATTAAAGCAGATTCTGAGGCTCATAGCCAAACTTTGGGCAGAATGCAGGGAATCTTACAAAAAAAGGTGAGAAAGACCCGGAGGGGACAGGAACTCCACAGGAGAGCAGCAGAATCAAGTAATCTGGGCACAGATGTCTTTTTCTGAGACTGATACTCCAACCAAGGACCATACCTAGAGATAACCTAGAACCCCTGCACAGATGTAGCCCATGGCAGGTCAGTCTCCAAGTGGGTTTCCTAGTAAGGGGAACAGGAAGTGTCTCTGACATGAACTCAGTGGCTGGCTCTTTGATCACCTCCCCCAAATGAGGGAGCAGCCTTACCAGGCCCAGAGGAAGACAATGCAAGCAGTCCTGATGAGACCTGATAAACTAAGATCAGATGGAAGGAGAGGAGGACTTCCCCTATCAGTGGACTTGGAGAGGGGTGTGGGAGGAGATGGGGAGGGAGGGTGGAATTGGGAAGGAAGAAGGGAGAGGGCTACAGCCGGAATACAGAGTGAATAAACTGTAATTAATAAAAAGATAAAAATTAAAATAAAAAAGGGTACAAAATTCAGTCTTTGCTGGAGCACTGCACTTCGTGTATCTTCAAGCAGGTTCTTACTCTTTTTAGGAAACACATTTTAAATTGCTCAATATCCATTTCTTCTCATTTCTTTCTGAGGACTTCTACAATCATCTATGTTTGCTCTCTTTATAATCTGAAATTTGAACATTGTACAGCTTCTAACTTGATTGTTCCTGCTATAATAACTGACACAAAATTGTAGCTTCTGATTTGGTTCCAACCCACTTCTCTAAGTTAACCACAAATTCTAAGAGTCTTTCAATAATAATCCCTTTGTGAGGTATAGCAAAAGATTCTTGCATACATGCATACAAAGGATACATGACCAGACTCTAACACTCCTTTCCTATATAGGACATATTAAAACAGAAGACGCTCATCAGAGACATAGATTTGTGGACATATTTGACAAGAGAATCCTTGATTTTAGAGCTTGTTACACAGTAAGGCAATAACTAAACAGCATGAATGGAATCTCATTATATGGTAATCTCAGTGTCCCCTAAATAGCTCAAGTGTTCAAAGTCTGGACTCAACTGGTAGATCCAGTTATAGAGATAATTGGACCTGGAGTTCTGACCTAGCCAGTAGATTAGTCATTTGAAGGATTATCTGAACTTGCTACTGGAGGAAGCAGGTCACTCTGGGTGTACTTAGCATGTTCCTGGCCCCTTCCTGCCCCTCCCTCAGCTTTCTGGCCACAGTGAGTAAAGTGCTCTGCTCAAGCACCTCCACAGCCTGCAACCATGATGTTCTGTCTCGGCCTACCAAGTAAGCCTACCAAGCACTGAAACCATGAAGCAAAATAAACATTTCCTCCTTTAAATTAGCTCTTGTATACCTACCACAGCAATAAAACCTAGATTAACAAAAGAAAAATAGTGAGACATCTGTGGGCTCCATCTTGGAACACAGTTATGTTCTTGAATAAATCACTAATTTCTCAGAGATTCAGCTCCCTCATATGGCTAATAATAGTACTTGCCCTCCTGGCAATGGGCAAAGAGACAGCTTATTGGTGGTGGTCTTATATCAGTCAGGGGCAGAGCAGAAGGCAGTCCTTTGTTCATCCTAGCTTGATGCCTGGCTTGGTGGCCAAAACTGTTTTATGCCTAGGACACATAAAAATCAAACCAAATCTAGGCAATGCAGTGCAGAAGGAAGACAGCAGAGACATGTGGACTGATATGCCACCCACAGACCTGCCCTCCAGTGCATGGCACAGGTGGGCCACGGTCACCTGCTCAACGACACACCACGTAGCATGGATGGGGGATATCACCCAGAGACCAGCCAGCCACATGGCCAGTCTGCAGCTGGAACTACCATAGTGTGTGGGTATGTATGTGGTAGTCAGAAGGGAGAGAAGAGAGGTAGAACAGCTTCAGCATTATGAAGGATGGAACTAGAGATTCGAAGGTAGAGAGGAGTAGCCTGTTGTAAATGGCCAGCCCTGTCACTTGGGGCCACAGTAAGGTCCCAACCTGGGCTGCAGCTGAGGGCCACGTCTGAGTGCGTGGTTATGCAGTGGCAGGGGTCAGTATCAATGTCTCTGGCTGGAGCAGCAGCTAGAGACCACCTGGATGTCCAGAGTCTGTGCAGAACTGGCTCTGCCTTTTACTAGGTGCAGAGTTCTGAAAAGCTGGCTCCAACTCTGACTGCTGGCAGCACTCCATTCGGGCAAGCAGGCCCTGTGCCTCACCCAGGAAGCACAGTGGAGCGGGCCCTAATGGCAGGAGTGTGGTTGAGCTGACCCTGCCACTCATCTGCACAGGTATGACACCCACCCCCTTACCACCTTTGGTAGTCAGGAGAGCTGACTCCAAAGGCATTAGAGAGGGAGAGCTAGCCCTGCTCTCTCACTAGCTATAGCACTCAAGAGAGCAGGCCCTACACCTCGCTGGGCAAGACAGTGGGTTTGGCCCTGATGGCGAAGGCATGGGTGAGCCCGCCTGAAAGGATGAGAACAAGAGTTACCTCAGCCTTCTGCTGATTGCAGCCTTGGGTGGCCTAACCTAAGCAGTGGTGGAGAACTCCCCCTAGTGGTTCAGATAAGGGAGAGCCAGTGGGCTGACCAGCTGTGTGACTACCCAGACCCAGATCCAGAACTCTAAGATGGCCCACTCCAAAATCTGTATCATCTGTGATATAGACAGTGTCACAGAAGCTAGAGATCTTGAACAGAGCAATAGCTCATTGTAATAACCATTTGCAAGTGAAGATGTGTGGACAGAGGGATATGCTGGGGGACACACTGTAACATACTACAACTTCCACAATGTTTTCTATGCTTTGGTTTTGCTGTTGCTGTTGTTTGTGTTTTTTATTGGTGGGTTGCAAGGGTGATAGGTAGACAAGAAGAAATGTGGAGATAAGCCTGACTGTGAAGCTTGATGTGAAACTCACAAAGAATCAATAAAAAGTTAAATAATAATAATAGTAACAATACTTGCCTCAACAACCATTTTAAATTAAACCTATTAACAGATGCTAAGTACTAAGAATGCTAACACAAGTAATTCACATTAGCTTATAACTATAAGACAAGTTTCTGATATGTGGACCAGCAATCAAAACCAACAATACAAACAAGGTATTTTATTCAACTAAGTACTAGACGATGATATGCGGAGAAGATAACAGGCATTTATTACTTAAATATATCAAGGACTTAAGCAAAATCAAATTCAACTGTATCAGTAGCAGAAAAAAAGATAATTACAAAACCACAGAAATATCTAATTCAAGGAATCTTCTCTGCTGTAAACACTTGAGAAGCTTGTTTTCTGGCCTTGAAAAAGAATTGAGAAAAAAAAAAAAAAAGGAGCTTTGATTATAATCTAGAAATTAATTATGCTATATTATCACTTTAAAAAAATTTAGTTACATTTATTTTTTATTGGTGTACATGTGTGTGTATGTATGTATGTATATATTGGCATACATATACCATAGCACACAGATGAAGTTGCATAACTGTGGAAGTCAGTTCTCTTTATACCACATGGATCCTGAGGATCAAGTTTGTCAGGATTGAAGGCAAGTACCTCTGACTGCTGAGCCATCTTATCAATTCTGTATATTATTTTAATGTGGAAAATTAAGCCTGGATATTTTTCAAGATAGCAATGAAAATTCCAAGTGGAAAAGTATGCCCTAAAACTTAGCTGTAGCTACCTCCTATTTTATACATTAGTTCTTTCCCCTCGATCTTGTTATTTCCCATGTCCCTCTCAAGTACTCACCCTCGTCTTCAGAGGGAAACAAATATGAGGTCCTCAATAAGTACTCTTTCTATTTTCTCATAACATTTGCAGCTCTTGGGATGGAGAGGTGCTCAGTGGTCAAGAGAGCACAGCGCTCTTGCAGAAGGTCTAAATGCATTTCCCAGCACCCACCTCCAGCAGCCCACGACCACCTGGAATCCAGCTCTAATGCCCTCTTCCAGCTTCTGTGAGCACTGCCCTCAAAAACACAATCCCACTCAAATACATGCAATTAAAAATAAGATAAAAATAAAAATTTAAGATTCTGGGGTCTTATGCATTCTTAGGCTTGGTGTCCTATGATGTAGCTGTAACTCATAACCTCAGTGAAGGTGTTCTAATACCTAGAAATTCTTCAATAATTTGAAACTCATCACTTTACTATAAAGGATAAAGACAAGTTATCCTAGAACTGAGATAACTAGAAGACCACATGAGTTAGGTAATGGATTATTTTTATAACCATTTTACTGTTGCTCATCACTAACTTGTCATTAAAAATTAAATTTACAATTTAAAATTTTTTATGAAGATGAGTTAAGCAAGTAAAAGACATTTAGGTACCATCTAAATTTTAAAATGTCCATTTCAGAAACTCAGTGATATTAGGCATTTGTCATTTCATGAGACAGAATGAGTTCTGAGGTGATAAAACAAGATAACACTGATTTTAACTAAAAATTTTAAACTACTTCAGCCAATACTGAAATACTTACAAGTTTCTCCTCTGGTGAAAGGACACCCTCTACAGCTACAATTTGGTACTGCTTATGTTTCAGATTTCCCACAGATTTCCGCAGTTGCCTCAGACTACTAGCTTCTATGTCTTGCCTTAATAGTTTCTGCATTTCTCGAGAAGGACATCCGGGATCAAATATTAGTAAACACAATGTTCGGTTTTTTCTCTCTTCAATTCCAATAATTGTTCGACTGTGACCTAGTCAATGTATAAATAACAGTCAATATGTCACATCTATACACAGTTATTACTATACATACATTCGTAGTCTCAGTGTGTAGGCTTCTATGTGTTTAGAACACAGACACACACACACAGACTTTCACTGTGTGTCCTGGAAAGGCTTAACATACGTGACAAGTGAGTAAAGACTGAAAGAGAACAAGGGATGAATAATGAGAGCAGTGGACCAGAAAAAGAGGACAGGAAGTGCAAAAGTCGCAAGAAGTTGGGTTCCCGAAGAAGAATATACCAGAATGAAAAGTAGCTCTGACAATCAGTCACAGCTGCCCACCCCATCTCCTCTACTACTGAAATCTTAACTTGTCTTTAAGCAAGAGCTAATCTGCTATCTTAAAAGAGTGCAGTGGTGTGTGAGATCTCCTCACCTTGATGCTGGAGATAGATGGGAGGTTTAGATGTACACACAACCTTTGGGTTCCCTTCTCTCTCTGAAGAATAATAGTTCAATATCCATTCAAATAAGCGAGGGTGTGTACCCGAAGGACCAGTCGACTTGTGAAAATCAATAATGCGGCACCTAAACAATTGACAGAGCAGATAATTTAGAGGATATTTTACAAATTTTTGCAAAAAAAAAGCAATTATTCTAACAAAAAAATCTTAATTTAGAACAAACATATATCCATTACTTCCCTATGAAGGAATGAAAAGTAAATATATTTTTACGCTTTATTTAGAAACCATTTTGTGGGGAAAATAATTATTCAAATCACTACAGTAATTCAAATTATTCAAATCATTCATAGTAAGACTGATGGATGAGCTAAAGGTTACAAAGATTTCCTAACATAAAAAGCCTCCCTGCTTGACTTTTAAAACTCATGGGCCTCAGGGGTCTTTTCTGCGACTGATATTCCAACTAAGGACCTCATGGATATAACCTAGAACCCCTGCACAGATGTAGCCCATGGCAGCTCAGTGTCCAAGTGGGTTCCCTAGTAATGGGAACAGAGACTGTCTCTGACATGAACTCAGTGGTCTGCTCTTTGATCACCTCCCCCCTGAGGGAGGAGCAGCCTTTCCAGGCCACAGAGGAAGACAATGCAACCAGTCTTGATAAAACCACATAGGCTAGGGTCAGAGGGAAAGGGAGGAGGACTTCCCCTATCAATGGACTTGGGAGGGGCATACGAGGAGATGAGAGAGGAAGGATGGGGTTGGGAGGGAATGAAGGAGAGGCTACAGCTGGGATACAAAATGAATAAACTGTAATCAATAAAAAAATAAATAAATAAATACATAAATGAATAAACTCATGTGCCATAAGCTGGGACATTACCACTTCATTCTAATGCCTCTAGCCCTGATGATCAACTAGAAACTGACTCGAGGGCTAGTACAATGGTTCAGTGAGTAAATGTGTTTGCTGTGCAAGGATGGTGACCTGAGTTCAATCCCTGGTGCCCACATTAACGTGGAAGGGTATATCACTCCACAAATTTGTCTTCTGACCTCCACATGCACACTCAAACACATATAGTAATTAAAAATTAGGGGATTACAGAAACAGCTCAGTGATTAAAAGGACATACTACTCTTACAAAAGCTCCACATTTGGTCACAATCGGCTGATAACTCCGGCCCAGGGGATCCACCTGCACTCATGTGCACATATACACAAATATGTATTTATACACATAATTTAAAAACAGTAAACTTTTTAAAAGTTTGAAAACAAACTTACTTCCAGGATTTTTTTCTACTCAGCTAATTTATAACAGTGTAGACACAGAAACATATTAAAAAATCAATCAGTAAGTTTTTGTATATCTTTATATAAAAGAAATAAAAAACTGAATTCTGATTTTAATTCCCAGTATTAATCATTTCTACAAGTAAAAAATATTCTTGTGTCTCCCGGGCCAAAAAAAAAAAAAAAAAAAATTCTAAATATTCTCCTCCAAAAAATAAATATATAAATGTAAAAAGTATATTGAATACTTTCAATTTTCTTCCATTCCAGTTACAGACATTACTAGTAAAAGTCACAGGAAAAAAATATGATGGAGTTCACATCTCTACATCAATGTAAGTACTGTTTGGCTACAGTGGTTTACTTCCTTCATTTGAGTCATCTTGAATAAATAAGTGCTAAAGTAGGCTCACATCTATGTTACTCAAAACTATTTTAAGTATAAACAAAAGCATTTAATATCTTATTTTAAATTTTTGCCTAAACAGTCCATCCTTGTCTCTCATGGCAATGAAATCTCCAAAATATTCAAAACTGTTATGGTTTCTGTTGTAGTTAGAATGTGAACTGTCCTTTGCAAGCTCACCTTAGACTTGGTCAGCTGGTAGTGTGTTTGGGAAGGTTGTGGGAAACGCAGGAGGAAGAGCCTCACTGGAGGAGGCAGGCCCTAACCTAACCTACTGACACCCTGTTTCCTCACTGCTGATGCAAGGTGATAGCCAGTCTCCTGCTTTCTGCCACTACACCTTCCCTGATTCCCACAACAATGGAGGGTAGCTTTTGAAACTGAAAGTCAGAATAAGCCCTTTCTCCCTTCAGCTCCTTTTGTCAGCATATTTTATCAGAGCATGAAAAAAATAGCTAGGACAGTTGCTAACTTTAATCATACTAAATTTAATGCTGACAGTTTGCAAATGAATACAATAATATTAACTGGAATTTGCAGGTACATACTTTACTTTCAGAGAGGTCAGAAGAGTATAAATCTCACATGCTCCAATCCAGGCTTTTGTTCCCTGTAATTTGTTATTAAGCTGAGAGGCTCCCTGAGGATCAAAACCTTCATTCCATGCATCTTCAATCATGGACTGAATTTTTGGAATACAAGGAACTGACATACCTGAAATTACATAAGCAAATAAGTAACAAGATGATGTACTAATATACTGAACAATAAGATCATGTAGTAACATACACTCTACTAGAAAAATCCACAAGAGTTTCTAAGAAACTTATTCCTAATACCTTCTGTATATCATAAACTCAAAATGATGATAGTACTTTACATACCTTTCAAGCAATCACCATATACATCATTTTTCAGTAACGATGACAGTAGCATCTGGAAATTTCTATAGCCACAACCCCAACCTTTGTCCCCAAAAGATGAATGAAAATGATCCACCACTGTAGAAAGCCACACACACCTCACGTCTGTGGCAGTGTTCTGATAATACCTATGGAGGGCTTCAATAATTCCTAAAATAGAAGAGATTTAGAACCCTTAATTAAACTTCAGTATTATACTTTTTAAATTTTTTTTTGTAATTGTTTTGTTTGTTTAAGATTTATTTATTTATTATGTATACAATGTCTGCTTGCATGTCAGAAGAAGGCACCAGATCTCATTATAGATGGTTATGAGCCACCATGTGGTTGCTAGAAATTGAACTCAGGTCCTCTGGAAGAGCAGCCAGTGCCCTTAACCTCTTAGCCATCTCTCCAGGCCTAGTATTATACTTTTTATACATAACAGTACAGTAAATGCTAAGCAAAAGAGAATAAATGTGACAATATCCTTAGAAAAATGGCCCTAGACTACAAATGCTAGAAGCAGGTTTTAGGACAAGTTACATATAATTCTTCTTTTTAGAACATTCTTCTTCCATCTAGAATCCTTTAAGGACCAGACATCACCTTCAAATTACATTTGTCTAACTCTTAGGAATAATCACTGAATTTATTTTTCCCTGGCCCTACTTATCTAGTCACACTTTGTCACAGCAGGGCATTACAGCTCTTTGTGTATATTTTGTCTCCTTTAAAAAATCTGAAGATACTGGGCCATGATATATTTTATGCAGTTCTTGCTTTCTCTTAGTATTTTATTTAAATGAAATACAAGGAAATATGTCTTTGGGGAGACAGATTAAAAAAGAAAAAACACAACAACAACAAAAAACAAAAATAATCATGTAACCAGTATTTAAAACTATGCCCACTATCATGAAGAACAGAAATTGGTTATAAATATTTTTAAACTTAAATTAGACTCATATTCAAGAAAAATAACAATGAAAATAACTTGTAACTGAGTACTAAGGTTAGATACGGAGAAAAATGATGAAGTGACATTAAACAGTATTAAGTCATGGAATGGGCCCTCTAGAAACAGAAAGATAAATGTCAACTTGGATGAGATCAAGATTTAAGACAGTCCTTGAAGAATGGAAAAAGGAAAACCTATAATTCAAGTAATATATTTAAGTATACTCTAGCATCCTTATTATAGGTAAGGCAGGAATACTTCATTTCCTGGTAACCTTTATCTTAGCAATGATACCATACAACCACATTAATGAAAAAATTTCTCAGAAGTAGTTTCTTTTTCTTCTTTTGTTTGTTTGTGTTTTAGAAACAGGGTTTCTCTGTGTAGTCTTGGCTGTCCTGGACTCACATTAAACCAGTATGGCCTCGAACTCACAGAAATCCACCTTCCTCTGCCTCTCCGAGTACTGGGATTACAAGTGTGTACCACCATGCTGGGCTAGAAGTAGTTTCCTAATTCCTAAATTTCCTTGGCTGTTTTCTCAAAAAGCTACCTTTTGTTTAATTACACTTTATTGTTTAAACTACAAGGCTGTAAATATATAAAGGAGTATTAAGTGACTATTCTAATAGACACTTGTATAATTAATAAAAAAGTAAAACTCTGCCATGAGACTGGAGAGACGGCTCAGTAGAGAACACTTGCAACTCCTGCAAAAGACACGGATTCCATTCCTAGTGCCCACACTGGGCCACTGAAAACCACCTGGAACACAAACTCCAGAGTGACTGACAGCTTTGCAGATGAAAAACAGACTCAATAAGTGGTGTCAGGGAAAGAACTACTTCAATCATATATGAGTGCTTTCAAATATAATATCGTTATAAACAAGGGGGAAAAAACCTAGAGCCCCACTTTGCCTTCCACCCCCACAAACAAAGAAATACCAGGTAGATTAAAATTATAAATATAGGGACTGGAGAGCTCTCTTGTGGCTACCATTTCCAAGGATCCAGGTTTGATTCCCATGTAGTAGCCACAAACATCTGTAATTCCAGCTCTAGAGTATCTGACACCCACTTTTGTCCTCCACGGGCACCAGACCTGTAAGTGCACAAATATACTTGCAGGTGAAACTTTCATTCCCATAATATATTTTTGAAAAAAATATATATATTTAAAGAACCATAAAGGAATACACATTTGTGATCTTTAAAAAAAAAAACTTTCCATTTTTGAAGACAAACAGAACACACACAATAAAGACAAACATTGAGAGGTTTGCTATGTGGGCAAACCAGTAATTCTAGCATTTAGAAAGTAGAGGCAGAGGTCTGCCAAAAGTCTGACGATAACCAAGTTCTAGGTTAGCCTTTGCTACAGAGTTTCAAACTTCCCTCCAAAAAGAAAACCTAAGAAATTTGATTATATTCAAATTTGAAACTTCTATATAAAGATAACCATATATAGGTCTGGCAGAGCAGTGCATGTCTTTAATCACAGAACTTGGGAGGCAGATGCATGTGGATATTTGTGAGCTCAAAACCAGTTAGATCTACAAAGCAAGTTTCAGGAAGCCTGAACATACATAGTGATAACATGTGTGTATGTGTGTGTTTGTACATAAATATTTATTTATATGAATATAAATAAATAAATATTTATCCCCTGGATCTGGGATTATAGGCTGTGGTACACTACCATGTGGATGCTGGGAATTGAACCTGAATTCTCTCCAAGAGCAACAAGGGCTCTAAACTACTGAGCCATCTCTCTAGCCCCAGAAGTCTTTTTTTTTTTATTTAATTTAGATATTTATTACAATTTATCATTTTGTATCCCCACTGGAGGCCCCTCTCTCTTGTCTCCTCCCAGTCCCACCCACCTTCCCTCTTTTCCCTCTATGTCCTTTCCCTAGTCCCCTGAGAGGGGAAGATCTTCTCTCCTTCTATCTGACCCTAACTTATCAGGTCTCATCAAGGCTGGCTACATCATCTTCCTCATCATCTCTAGGGGAAGGTGATTAGAGAGCCTGACACTGAGTTCATGTCAGAGACAGCTCCTGTACCCCTTATAAGGTAATGGGTTTTGTTTAAAAAAAAAAAGTCTAGTCATGGGAATGCAACTGTTTCCATATAAACTGTATTAGTATCCTAATCGATATACAAAAACATAACTGGAAAGAACAAAACAAACCACTCACCAGGAAAAGAAGACATACCATTTTGAATAAGGCAGATCTAATTGTTACTATTGGCTAGCTCTGTAGCTAGCCAACTATACAAGTCTTAAGAAAGTTATATATACTGTAAGTGTCAAGTACATAAGAATGTTCATTTGGACCCAGAAGCAACGATGTATACAAAGCTTTTGGTATCCAAAAATGTAATTAGCAATAGTGTGGCCATCATACACACAAGGCTGTCAAGCATTTGAACTGTGACTTATCCAACTGAAAGGTGCTGAACAGCATAAAATATAACATGAATTAAAATATTTCAACTAATAGCTTTTGTGAGGTGAGCATGATAACCCCTATATGCAAAAACCCTTCTTAATACTGACATGTTGAAATAGACACTAGGTTTAAACTATTAGAAGATGGGATTTAGACTTAAGATAGTTCAACGGGAGTTTTGTAAACTTTACTGCCAAAGCAATACATTCAGTAGAAACCATATGAGCTATGGATAGGCTTGTAACAAGTTATTTTCTACAGAGCACTTCCAGTCAGTCACCATAGTAGAAAGGTGACTGCAGACTGAACACGGTCTAATGGCTGCTTAGATAGGGAGTTCGGTAGTTTTTTGTTGTTGTTTTCCAACTTGTATTTTTGGCTTACAGTGAATTTATCAACACATAATTCATTGTAAATTGAAATGCTTCTGCAGTTTTGTTATTTTTTTTTCTTTAATGTGGCTTGAAGATATGTAAAATTTTGCGTGTGGCTTACATTATGTTTCTGTAATGTGTCTAAACACGCAATAATTTAAGATAAAGTCTCAGTGAGATGACTTCCTTGGGGTAACCAAGGATTTTCTGGCTGATTGAAGGTGTATCCACAAGAGGGAAGTCTTGTCTGGTACTATAACACAGTCAAACCCCTCTGGGTAGGTAACTCACAGACCCTAATAGGAAAACTACTACAGTTTTATAAAGTTGACATGCTATGCCCATCAAACTTCTTCTAACTGTTCATGTTAACATCCATATATTAGTGTTGTTGTACACTTGATCAGAAAAGATTCTTTAGGTAATTGGTGTCAGTAACTAGTGAAAGAACTGAGTGAGAATAAATGACTATTTGATATTCAGTCCTAATTGGGTTATCTACATCATCCCTGCCAAAGCTCAGGAACCATCAAAGAATAGCAGATTTAATAGGTTGTTAAAATAGCAGAGCCTGAAGAAGAGGTGAAATGTGGAATGCTGTCTTCTGGGCATGTATGGCTGCTGGCTTTCAAAGTCAGCAGCAGTAACTATCTGAACAAAACTGAGCTTGCCAACACTCTGTCACAAAGAAAAGAAATATCCACAAGGACTCACCTCTGAGGATTTACAGACATTAAAGCATGACTAGATGGGAACTCATATGGCTCCTCTCCTCTCTTAGGATCTATGGAAAATTAACATTATTGGAGGCTGGGGAGTCAGGAAACACACCTTTTTTCCTGCCCACGCTCCTCTAAATAACCCTTCATCTATGTTCTTGTAAGCAACCCTTAACTGAAACCAAATAAACCTTAACAAATAAAAAGCACACGAAAGTAGATGTGAGAGGGCATCAAGGAGCAGTGGTAGACACTAACAGGGAAGAGGAGAAAGGGAACAGCAGAAGTTGAGAGGAAAGAGGATAATGGGGTGGTAGTGAATGCAACCAGAATATAGTACATATATGTGAAAACATCATAATAAAACACTATTATATATAATTAATATATGCTAATAAAATATAAAAATATCCAGAAGGTTCATTTGCACTGTTGTTAGTTAATACAATAGAAACCAAATTTTAAGTGTACTGTTTACTATGAAAATACAAGTTTAGAAGTTTTAAAATGTTTTGTAAAATATATGTGTGCATACAATCTCACCTTCAACTATATAAACTGTTGACAGACAATTCATCAAATTCAGTGGCTTTATTACTCTAGTGGAATATGCAATAGTAAAACCGTGGCTTGGATTTAAGCACTCACCAGAAGTTTTTGTTTTTCCATCATCAATACCAATAGCTATTGATTCCAACATGTCAGCTTTTCTGCTATGAAATTCAGATGGATGCATTCTTCCCCTATTTACTTCTATCTCCATATGTCGTAGCTGCTGGTGTTTGTATCCTCCAGAATTATCTAAACCATACTGCCGCTATTGAACATAAAAACAAATAACTTATTTTTATGTCCCTGTACTTCAACCAGATGGAAACTTATCACTTTTATTTCTTTGGAAATGTATGTTGAAGTAGTCTCGCCTATGGGTTTTCAAACAAGTAAATGTAAAGATTTTTGTGAAAATTAAACCATACATCCATAACTTAATAATTAGATATGTCTCTGTAAGCTTCTATAGCTCTTATAAATAATTAGTTGCTTTCCTTGTAGATTAGAAATGAAAGACCCATCTTCCTGCCAAGGTATTGAGAAAGGTAAAATTTCTAAAGATAACTGCTAGTTATAAAAGAACTCATGGGAACTTGCTATATTTTGACCCAGTGCTGATCCAGTAAGGCCCACTTAGTTCATAAATCACACAGTCATGCTACATGATTAGCAGTGTCTTTGCAAAATGGACTGAGAGACTCAAATATATAAACTGCCTTTATACATAAGCTTCCTGAGATCTAAACAACTTGGAAAGTCATGTTATGGTTATGGTTAATCTCGATTACCAAGTTGAAATGATTTCAAATCACCATGAAACAGAACTTTTGGGCATGTCTAAATATGGTACCGTCCCATAGTGTGTGATCACAGGCTAAATAAAAAGGATAAAGTAGTTCATCTCTTCCTGCTTCCTGGCTGTGAAAACAATGTGACAGCAGCCACATCCTGCTCATACTGTACTTGTAAACCCTCCTCCCTCAACGTGCTTCTGTTCAGTTATTTGACCAAAGCAACAAGAAAGACACAAGGAAGCTGGCCAACGAGTGAATCTCTACTCTACCAAGCTTGATTTCCTAGGCCTTTAGCCCTTGTTTGTGAGGAGGATTGCAGAAGTTTGAAAATCCAGGCTCAAAAAGCCCTAGAATATTGTAAGCAGGGCTTAGAGGCCCATTCTGATAAAGTGGAAGGACTAGATGCCAGGAAAAAATGTAAGCAGTGGAGGCCTACCTCAGGAGGTTTCAGAGACAAACTAGGCTGGAAGCCATTCAGGACATATTCTGGCAAATAATGTGGCTTTGTCCTGTTTGTGTCCTGAGAACTTCACTGGTGTTCATTCAGAATTAATGGTCAAGTAAGGAAATTTCAAGACAAAATGGCATTTAGAGTGCATTGCAATTACAGCTTATATCCTGTATAAAGGTCTACAGTAGAGCACAAGGTAGAACATAGTGTTGAAAATGTGAAGTTTGGCAAGGAAAAGTGTTAGTTTTAAGTTACAGATAAAGCAAGTATTAAAGCTGCTGCAGGGAAAGATTGCTCCCTGGCTGAAAGTATTTGCTCCCAAACATGATTGCCTGAGTTCAAACTCTGAGCCCCACATATTGGAAGGAGAGAACCAACTCTGAGTTTTCCTCTGACTTCTACAGGCTTAGCAGGGAATATGTACACTCACATATGTATATGTGTGTATATATGTGTGTGTGTGTGTGTGTGTGTGTATACACACACACACACACACACACACACATATAT
>NW_026585797.1:33740761-33794355 GCF_907164565.1 Psammomys obesus | reverse complement strand
TATATATATATATATATATATATACATATATATATATGAGAATGGCCCCTACAAGCACATATGTTTCAAGATTTGGTCCCCAGTTAATGGAACCATTTGAGAAGAATGAGGAGGTAGGGTCTTGTTGGAGTAGTTATAGCTTTGTTTAAGTTATGTCACTTGCTTTGTGGTTTCAAAAGCCCAGCCCAGACCCAGGCTCTTTCCCTCTGTCTGCTGCCTATATAGACCAAGGTGCTCTCAGCACCATACCTTCCTGCCTGCTGTCATACTCCCCACCATAATGGTAATAGACTAGCCCTCTGAAACTCTAAGCAAGGCCCCAATTATATTCTTTTCATTGTAAGAGTTGCCTTTGTACGGTGTCTCTTCCCAGTATCTGAGATAACTATAAAAGAGATAAACACATTAAGAGAGAAAATGGGCACTGTGCACTGAGATAACAGGAATGGAAGCTTAATTCCATCCACTAAAGGCTCCATCTAATGAAAAAACAAAACAAAACAATTTATTTATTAGGAGAGGGCCTAAACTAAGAAGGGTTCCCTAGTCAAAAACTATCATGTAGAAAGTATTTTCCCATGGCTGGCACACAGGTTAAATGCAACTGTGGTCCAAAAGGCAGAGCTCCATCCTAAGACAGCAGAAGTAGTTGAGTGTTGTCAAAGTGGTAATGATCTTGCAGGCATGAAAGATGGAAGACTCATTTGATTTTAATATCACGGTTCTAAAGAACCAGTGAGGCCATGAATGTGTGGCAAGGTTCTTAAACAGCAGAGTCCCAGCAAGGAAGCCCCAAGAGTGGTAAAGCTGTGAAGGTAAAACTTAAGTTCTAATAGAGATCCTAGGATGCTGGACATGACAGAACCACAGGACATCTACTGAGGAAAACTGTAGGCGCAGAGAGAAATGGTCCAAAAGAAAGGCTATTTTTGCTATAGGCAGCAGATATGAAAAGGCAGGACAACGCAAGCCCTCTGGAGTCCAGTGATTCCATCATGAGTTCTAGATGACTAACATGGAACTGCAGGATTTGGAGCTTGCTCTGCCACATTAAGTTTTGCACTGGTCTGATATTTCTTTTGTTAAGTCGCCATTCTTCCTTTTTGGAATCGGAATACCCAGTCTGCACTATCGTATGGTAGAAGCATGAAACTTGTTTTGTAATATTATAGAGGCTGACAGTTAAAGAGACTATTTAAACCTCACAAGAGACTCTGCACTTAGACTTTTGAACAGTACTTTATTAAAGACTATGAGATCCTTTTAAGTCATAGAGAACATACTGTACATTATGAGATTGCTTGAAACATTTTTTGATGTTATAAGAATTTAATTTATAGTTAAGATGGTGCCTGCATGTCAGAAGAGATTCTGCACTTAAACTTTTGAACAGTGCTAAAACTATTAAAGACTATGGGGACTTTTGAAATTAGACGGAATACATGTGTCCATGAGTCTGTGGAGACAAGTGGAAGATTGTTTTAAAAGGATGTGTCTGCTGGGTACTCATGGCATACACCTTTAATCCCAGCACTCAGAAGTCAAAGACAGGCAGATCTCTTGAGTCTGGGGCCAGTCTGGTCTACAAAGCATGTTCTGGTACAGCCAGAACTACAAGAAGAAATCCTGTCTTGGAAAAAAAACAAAACAAACAAACAAAAATGTGTCTGGATGTCAGATTGACAAATGATAGAGTTGCAATGGTTCATTTTGACTACCAATTTGATGGGATTTAGAATCAGTATGGAGAACTGGTCGAATGACCCAATGTGTAAAAGTGTTTGCCAGGCAAAGCCAATGACCTGAATTAGATCTCTGAAACGCATAGGGGAAGGAGATTGCCCAAATTTGTTCTCTGATTTCCACATACACTCTATGGCATTGAGCACAGGAACACAAACACACATACAGATAATAAAAGTTACCATGGAAACAAACATTGGGGATTATAGATTTGGATAATTGAAGTGGAAGACCACTTTGAATGTGCACTGTGCCATCTCGTGGGTTGGGGCTCCAGACTGAAAAAAGGACAAACTGAGACATGTAAGCATTTGTTGCTGCCTTAACTGGGTACAGTGTAACCAGCCACCTCCCATTTCTCCTGCCATGCCTTCCTTACCATGCAAACTGTATGTTGTTTCCTGTCAAGTATCTGATCACAGCAACAAGCAACCAACACAATAAAAAACCTCTTTAAATGTTAGGGACTGTCTGTATTGTCAATATTCAAAAGCCTTTGTACATTTTTATGGTGTTAGATTTTGAACATGAAACCACGGGGCCCAGACCAAGGTGCTCTCTTGGAAGGCTGTGGAACCTGTGGGAAGGTTACCTCCCTGGCAAAAAGAGGCCAGGACTAAGCAGGGCCATTCTTGTTATACCGTCAATTTCCTGGTCCACCATAATATGAATGGCTTCTCCATGTGTTTTTCACCATGATGACTTGAAACTATGAGTCCAAAAATCATTTCTCCCTTAAAGTTGTTTCTATAGACTATTATGGTTGCATCTGAATTCTGATATGAAAAATATTTTGCAAATAAATAACCAATGAATTGTGCATGTGTGTTGGGGAGAAATCCTAAATTAGATCTTCCAAAAGACATTTCAGGGAAAATTGTCCTGTATAAGATGTTTGAGAAGAAAACAGAAGATAACTAAATGTATAATATCAATATTAAAGGCTGTCAGATCTATGTAAATCTGGGAACATTTTCAGATCTACTCATTCATAAACCCTTCATATTTATACTATCCTATAACACAAATGACATTTTAAAATTCTACAAAGTATTACCAGTTCAAATAACAATAGTCCACATGTTAGAAATTAAAAAGAAAAAAATAAATTAAAAATTTTAATGTATTACAAAAACTCAGTTGCTGCTAGTTTATTCCAATACATTCACATAAGGAAAATGTGCCTCAAACATCATAAAACATCAGCCTTTGAACATTCATTAAAATACTGTCTGAAATTGTGAGGGAATTTAAGATTAATGAGAGATACACAATAAAAAAATAAGTTTTAAGTAAACAGACAGGCAGCTTCTCAGGACAGTTTCCCCAGCTGTCCATCATTTGCATAGCTTTACATGTGCACTTTACCACCTAATAGTTGTCTAACACAGGGCAAATCACTAAATACTTTTATTTTCATTCTTCACTTAAAGGTAGGAAAGAAAATCAAAACAAAAAATAAAACAGCAAACCCTTTGGGTTACTGTGAAGACTTTCTCATAATTTCTCTAAAATGATTATTCCAAATTTGAGCTGGTTCTTTCTTTCTTTCTTTCTTTCTTTCTTTCTTTCTTTCTTTCTTTCTTTTTTGAGATGGGTTAGCCTCAATCTTAAGATATTTACCTTCCTTTGTCTCTCTAGTGCTAGGACCAAAGAGATGTGCCACCACACAAAGTCAAGAATGGTTACTCTGGGATAATATGAGATCATGGCCCATAGAGTCAACTGACCAGGACCCATGGGAGCTTGCAGAGATTAGGGAGCCTGCATGGGTCTGACCTAGATCCTCTGCATAAATGTTATAGCAAAGTGGCTTGCTATTCTTGTGGGAATCCTAAAAATAGGAGCAAGGGCTGTCCCTGACTCTTCTGCCTACTTATGGGATCCTTTTCCTCCTACTGGGTTGTCATGTCCACCCTTGATGTGACAGTATGTGCCTGGTCTTACTGCAGCGTGTTATGACATGTTCAGTTGATATCCCTGGGAGGCTTGTTCTTTTCTGAGGGTGGGCAGAGATGGAGTAGACGTGGGGGACAAGGAAAGTAGTGGGGAGAGATGGAAGAGAGGAGAGGGAAGAGAAACTGCAATCAGGATGTAATATATGAGAAAACAATAAAATAATACATTTACCAAGATTTGAATAAAAACAGAAAGTACAACCAGGCATGGTGGAGCATGCCTTTCATCCCAGCACTTGGGAGGCAAAGGAAGGTGGATCTCTGCAGCCTGGTCTACAGAGTGATTCCAAGACAGCTAAGACTACACGGAGAAACCCTGTCTTCAAAACAAAACAAAACAAAACAAAACAAAACAAAACAAAACAAAACAAAACAGAATGTGCTCAAAAAAGGTTATTTTATTGTGTGCATGCATGTCTGTGTCTGTTTGTGTGCGTGCGTGCGTGTCTGCGTGTGTGTATGTGTGTGTGTGTGTGTGCGCGCGCGCACGTGAGACTATGGAGGTAAGAAGATATAATATGATCTCCTGGAACTGGAATTATAAATAGTTATAAACTGCCTAAAGCATGTATTGGAAAATGAACTCAGGTCCTCTGTCAGAACAGCAAGCACTCTTAACCACTGAGCCGTCTCTCCAGCTTTGAAGAATAGCTACTTTTAAGTGTGTGTATGTGTGCGTGTGTGTTCAATAAACTAAAAAGTACACAGATAAAAACATTTTTTACATAATGTGGACAGACTAGTTAGAAACCTTTTTGGCTATGAACCTTAGCCTTTAATGGTGAGACCACATCTCTAAACCCATGTAAATATCTCAAAAGCATATTTGGGAAATAAGAACTCTACTCAATAAAACTGTTACTAATCTTTGTACCTGCAACTTCTGAAATTCTTCCTGTTCTTGTCTTGATTCTTCAGATTTCCTCTTCCTGTCTTCTTCTTGTTGAAGCTGGTGAGCTAATTCTCGATCACTAGAACACTGGATTTTGTCCATGCCTATTAGAGAGTAACAACCAATAGTCACACAGTGCTTAGGCTGTAACAAGCATTCCTTGTTAACTAGCTAACTTGAGCATCCTTGCAACTTTTTGGAGTATTATCTGCTAAGAAAACAAAATGTGAAAGGTTAAGTGACACTTCTCATTGAGGCCTCTGAACACAACTAATGAATATTCTTTTTTGAAAGAAATATAAAAAAAGAGAAAGTAATAAAAAATACAAAATATACATTCACAACCTCCAACTATTTCATTACAGTTACAGTTTTTACCCAAACAAGTTGAACAGTTTACATCATAAAGCTTTGCTTCTTCTCTCCCTGGGACCCCAGGAAACTTAGATACTCTAGTCTGTGGCTTCTGTATACTAGCTTTTTTTCCCTACTTTTCACTGTTCTGCAGTAAAACAGGACTGAGGACATGACAGAAACACCATACACATACACATATGGTTGGGGGGGAGAAAGAGAGGGAGATTGGGAAGGAGAGACCGACTCATATTCTGGGTGAACATGGCCCTACTCAGCTACATGAGAATTATTTAAAGAACACATTTACTTTTAAACAATATGACTCTATCTATTGTATCATTAACCTAAAAGGAAGATGTATATTTTAGGAAGCAAAAATTAAAATACTCTTAGACATAAACATACCTTGTTGAAAGCAGCTTTCTTCTAAATGCAAGTCCACATGCTCTTGGAGAATATGGTAATTTGTACAGACAAGCCCACACATGGGACAGTCATAGAGTGGTTGATGACAGTCTGTATTAGAGACAAAAGTAGGCTAGTTTAATTTGCAGAATTTTTAGACTTTTCACCCCATGCCAAGGACTATCAACTTTACCACATGAGTAAAATGTTCTTGTAGTTAGCACTAAACATGTCACCAAGCAAAGCAGTGCATACTTTTAATTGTGGCACTCAGGAGGAGGCAGAGGCAATCAGATTTCTGTGAGTTAAAGCCAGCGTGGTCCACACATTAATTTCCAGGCCAGCCAAAGCTATATAATAAATAAATAAATATATAAGCAAACAGTAGAAAACGGTGTTAGCCATCAAGCCTGATGACCTGAGCTTGATATCTGGGGTCCACATGGTGAAGAAGGCAACGGACTCCCAAATGTCATCCCCTGACCTCCACAAGTGCTATGGCAAAAATACAACAGGCACAAAACAAATATATGTAATTCTAAAATAATTATTAAAAATTAATATGTATTAATTTTAGAGTATTTTCTGAACACTATTGGTGCTTATGTCAGTCATGGATAAATATACTAGATGGTAACAACTAATCTCCAAGAATTAAATTTTTGTTGATGAGATAGAGTATGCAGAGATGTGAGTAACGCACAATGGGTTAATGTATGTAATTTTAAAAAGTAAATAAAATAACTACTTTTCAGCTTCTAGATACAAAATGAGTAGACATGTAGTACAATAATACTGTACAGTACAGTAATAGAACAGATCTCTTACTACACCATAAAAAAACAAAAACAAAAACAAAAAAAAAAAAACATTCACATCTGTGGTTGAAACAAGCAAAGTAGAAAGGAAAACCAAAACTAAGTGACTACAAATCTAGATAGAGGGTTTGAGTACTAAATTTACAGTATTTACCATGCAAAGTGGGCGGATACTGAACTCAAGTGCCCAGCACAAAGCTCAGCTCTTAAGTCACACTGCCTGCTGCCTTCGTGGGAACAGATTAGAGAGATGACTCCAGTAGGCAAGCCCAGCAATCTTAAAGCCTAGTGATAACAGGTCTAGAAGGGCTCGTAATTATATATGTATACAAAGAGAAAGCATTAAGCATGTTATGCATGGAAGGCCTGGTCTGACACAGATGCAAAAATGCCATGATGAAGAAACTGAAAAAGGAAATTACAGAAAATTTTGGTAACAGATGTCCAAGTGGGTTCCATAGTAATGGGAAGAGGGACTGCCTCTGACATAATCTGATTGGCCTGCTCGTTGATCACTTCCCCCTGAGGGGGGAGCAGCCTTACCAGGCCACAGTAGAGGACAATGCAGCCACTTTTGATGAGAACTGATAGACTAAGATCAGAAAGAAGAGGAGAACCTTCCCTATCAGTGGACTTGGGGAGTGGTATGCATGCAGAAAGGGGAGGGAGGGTGGGATGGGGAGGGGAGGAGGGAGGGGCTTATGGGGGGATACAAAATGAATAAAGTGTAATTAATAAAAATAAATAAATAAATAAAGCATTAAAAAAAAAACACAATAGGAAGTCTTATGCCAAGAAAAGTAGTCCAGAATCCACAAACCTAGACTCTGTTGACACATGCCTACAAACTCAGAATTTATTTGGGAAGCTGAGGCAGGCGATTCAGCAGGGAACTGCATCTTTCCAAACATGTTCCAAAACAGTACTGAGATATACGCGGCTTCCATAAGCAAAGCTGGATAGTGTAAGAGGTTTCTGAGCCAAGGCTCAGAACTCTTTGCTCATCCGTCTGATCATTACACTACAACAAACTAACCCTTCATTACTTCCGGTCTGAATTAATCAGACTTGACATTAACTCACATTCCTCACTCACATCAGTCTATACTCTCCTTTGCTGCCAGAAGTCTTCATCCCACAGGCTGGCCATCTCTAGTTCAGGGACTCAACCAAGGCTGACATAAGCACCAATACTATCAATCACTTAGTAGCCAGAGTCCTGTGTCTTCAGTCTTAACTATGGACATTCATTTCACTATGCTAATGCAAGCTATCACCCTTTCTCATCTCCATCTCTTCCTGCTTCAAACCCCAAAAATCCGAGCACGCCACCAGTCAGCTGCAATGAATCCAAAGTTTCCTCTGGATATTCACTTCTCATATTAATAGGTTATGGTTGGCCCCATTTACACAGAAAGGATTCCTACATCGTACTGCATGGCCCTAGAAATAGAAAATATGTCCCCTTCACTCTCTTTCAAATCACTGTTTCTCCTTCATCAAAAGCTCCTCTGCTTTACTAGTCTGTCTCCAGACTATCAAACTATAAACTAAACTTGAGTAGCTAATCTTTTCTTAAATACTAGGTACTTACTTTCATTTACTGAAAATGTCAGCACCTGGACAAATATCTTGTCCTATCTCTTAACCTCAATATGAACAGGAATGGGTCCTTATCTTCACCACAACTACCCCCACCTCCACCCCTGCTATCTTTTCTTTTACTTCAATTTAGCCACCCAACAGCGTAATTACATCCTTGCTTTATCAACATCACCTCTGAAGTCTATTCAAACTCCCCTCTTGTACTTATCTATCCTTCTACCTCACCACTTTTGGTTCTTCCACTCCAATCATTGGCCTCACTAAAATCTGCTATATAAAATATATACACAGGCACTATCATTCATCTCTCATTTAAATTGACCCAGCTGCTCTACTAATGACAACCATTCAAAGCCATACTTATTAGCTGAGAATCAGTGTACCAACAGAGAAGTATCAGCTATCTTCATCAGTGGTAGTTCCTATATTAGTTCATACAGTTTCCCTGTGGAGTGGGTAATGAATCATCTACTTAGACTATTGAGCTACATCAATAGTCATCCATCAAAATTAAGAGTCGAATAAGATTTAAAACTTTAACTATATGTGAAGATTGATAATGCTTCTATAAATCTGCAAAAGTTGTTAAATAAAAGAACTTTTTTCATTTTCATTTCTCACAATGAAAAATGTGAGAAATCTTTATGGAGGGACAAAAATGATAACCTGAATGAATGTGAAAATGGACTATTACTTAATATCAAACAAAAGTTCAACCAAAATCTCATGGAAATTTAACAAAATGGTCCTAAAAATTAAGCAAAAATAAAGAATAATGAAGGATTAGAGAGCTATCTTGGCAGTTAGGAGCACTTGCTGCCCTTCAAGAAGACCAGAGGGTTGGTCACCAGCAACTACATCAGTGGGCTCGCAACCAGTTATAACTCTGGTTCCCTCTCTGGACTCCATGCACACCTGCACAAACACAGACACACACACCAATGATAAAATATTATGAGAATGTCTAAGAAAATAAATAGGTCAAAGAATTGTCCTCTCTGATATTAATGATGTTACAAAATTATAGTTATTAAAATAGATAAGTAGTAAAGAAGAGCTAAGTAGGAGTTGGAAGACCAAAAACTAATTCACACAGATACAATAACTTAGAAAGTATTCTGACTCAATACTTTTTAGATTCCAAATTCTCACAATATACACTAGCACACACAACATACATAATTCAAACAAAACAGAAGTCTATGAAAGAAAAACATAAGTAGATACTTTATTATTTGAGAGTAAAAAAAAAAATCACTGTAGGCACTATATGGAAAGCAAACACAAATAAAATGTAAACCCTACAAAAATTAAAGGATAAGCAATAGTGGTGAACAATAACTTAAGTCAAGGAATACTACTGAGAATGTATTTTCAAAGCTACAGACTAAGACATCTTAACAGATAGATGGATACGAATATTAAAAATGTAAATATATAAAAGAATATAAAGAATGCATAAAAGAGCTGGGCTCTGTGGTACACACCCGTAATCCCAGCACCCAGGGAGGCAGAGGCAAGTGGATCACTGTGAGTTCAAGACCAGCCTGGTCTACAAAGCAAGTGCAGTATAGCCAAGGTTAAAACACACACACACACACACACACACACACACACACACACACAAGAATACAAAAAAGTAACATACACATTTCAAGAGCAAAAATCAACTAGAAATATTGATAACCATGAAAATGTATTTAAAAAGAATATACACTGATTTTAAGCCTTTTTCAAGGCTATTTATAATTTTTTTGCAAAAGTTAATTCAAAGAAGTCATAGTACTTAGTGCAAAATACAAAACTCTAAAAAACTTTTAGAAAGTGGCAGTGAGTTTTCAAATACAACCATAGATCCATAAAGAAAAAATTAAGCTGAATTTCATTAAAATTAAAATATTTATTTTGTAAAAAATAATTAAAATAAAAAATATTTGCAAAGTACTTAACCTGATTAAAGACATATCTAGACATGTGTGGGGACACACACCTTTAGTAACAGCACTCTAGAGGCAGCGGCAGGTGTATCTCATTGAGTTTGAAGCCAGCCTGGTCTACAAAGGGATTTCCAGGCCAGTCAAGGCTACACAGAGACCCTGTATGAAAAACAAATAACAACAAACCAAAGTATATGAAAGGCTCTTAAAGCTTAACAATAAGAAAATGACTTAATATCTTAAACCTATGTAGCTAACAACAGTTTCAGAACACAAGAAGCTGCCAAGATGGCTCAGCACTTGCTGCTCTTGCAGGTTCAGTTCAGTAATTCAAGTTCTGGCCTCCCTGGGCAGCAGACACACATGCATATAGTATCCTTACATGTTAAGTATGGAAACAAGGCAACACTCATGCACATAAAAGTTAAAACAAACCTGAAAGAGCTAAAAGGAAAAATATACAAAGTTACAATTATAAAGGAGAATTACAACAATTTCTTTTCAAAAACCCACCAGATAGAAAATAAACACTGGAAACAGATGTGAACATAAACAGGATCTAAGTGACAGTGAATGATACTCAAGAAAGCAGAACACGTTTTTCAAAGACTCATGAAACATGGCCCAAGATAGAGCCTCAAAAAATCCAAAAAGCTCAGTATCAGTATGTTCTGTAATTACTACAACTGAGTGTAAACGAGAATTTATTAACAAAAAGTCAGACCCTAGGACTGCCCAGATGTTGTGGGTTGGTGGGAATACAAACATTCTCTGAGAATTAGTAAGTTTCCAAATTTGCTCTTAATTTAGCTGAAGCATTTTAGAACCATATCAAAATTTTTCCCGTATTCTTACATTGCATGATAGCAAGTGAACAATATTATGAACATAAATTGAATCTTAAACACACATTTTTAAGGAGTAACAAGCAACTTTTAGGATACCACATATTAAACTAGACTGCTTTTATAACAATTTAAACAAATTGAACACTTTACCTTCTAATGGAGCTTCTAAAAGACTGGCGTGCTTTGTTTTCATGTGAGTTTCCATTTCTTGACTACATTCCTCTATTTTTCCACAAAATGGACATTCAGGAGGGCTATATGTTGTTTCATACATTGATCCTTGAACCTCAGATAATCCAGACTGCTTTTCCTTGCTCTTCAAGTACTTTTTAAATTCAGTTATATTCTCTGTATAAAAAGCTTCATGTTTTAAATTCCCATCTGTAGCAAGGCTTTGAGTTGCATTTTTTGGAAAATTAGATGCACAAGCCAAATGAATACTTGAATTAACTTCCACTGTACTCTGCACAGTGGTGGTCTTGCTGTCTGAATTTTCATACTGTACTGCATTTAGTTTCTCAAAGTTTCTTTCTGGTGTATTCTGCTCAAAATGAGCAGTTTCAATATGAAAACACATTTCATCATAATTTATACCTGACAACTTGCAAAATGGACAGATAACTTCATTTTCCATGTGAATAATTAGGTGAGCCTTCATATCTGGTTCTGAGGTTACTGTCTCACCACATATGTCACAGGAAAGCATAGTGGGACATAGACCTACAAATAAAACAAAATTAAAAGTTGAATAGTTAGAGCTAAAGAAACACACACTTCATAAAATGATTTGGGACTCTTCTTTGGAGTATTTAGAGCTGTATTAGCTTTGGCAAAGAAATATTCAATGTAGTTATCATTCCTTAAATATACACACTTAATTTCTAAGTCCCAACAAAACCTAAATACAGATTAAGCATCTCTGACCCGAAAAGCCTAACTCCAAATGCTGCAAAAGGCAAAACTTCTGAGCTCTGACATGGTGTCACAAGTGGATATGCGCCTAATCTCATGTGATGGATGACAGTCAAAACAGAGGCACACTGAAAATATAAATACAGGTGAAAATACAAGATATACATGATACAAGTAAATTTTATGTTTGGTCTTGTATTCCTAAATATTTTAAATAAAGTATATCCAACCTGTACCTGAATGTCAAGATATCAGAGGTAATAAAAAGAATAAAATTATGGATAAAACATTTCAACAAGGCATGGTGTTGCAACCCTTTAATCCCAGCACTTCTGAGGCAGAGGCCAGATGTATCTGTGTGAGCTGAAAGCCAACCTGGTCTGCAAAGTGAGTTCACAGTGAGCCTCCATCTCGAAAAACAAAATTCCAGTGTTTGGTCCAAGGAACAGAAAAAAAAGTATATTTAATAAGTTGTCCATGTAAGATAAGGTAAAACAGAAGTCTACTATTGATAAACATATTTACTTGCATGTAGTATAATGGGTGGGGAGAGGTAAATGCACCTTAGTTCACTTCAGAGCTTTACATGTGTCAAACTTAACACTACTGATATCGTTTTACATACTTGGAACCCCTAGATCGGTTACTACAGACAGATAATGATGGAAGGCAAACATACACGTAAGAGAGCAAAGGTAAAAGCTGAGAAGGTGCTGTAGGAAAACAGCACTTACTCCAAGTGTCTAGGAAGCTGGGTTATAGACGCTGGTTTCATTATGTTAGCTAACAGCTCATCCCTCTGAAGTTTCACTATCAAACGAATTAACGATCAAACGATGCGGTAATGGAATACTGACTACTAATACAAAGATGTTATTAAAAAATAAAATTTTTAAGCAATCACTATCATTCAGCTGCCACGTATTTAATAGAAAAGAAATCAGAGGGCAACTATTCCCTTCATCTAAATTCAGCTTTACAAAATCTCTCATTTTTCCTTTTTTCGTTTCTCCCCAGTGAAACAAAGTGAAACTTATTTTCCCCAGAGAAAATAAGTTCCTTATTCTTGAATGAAGTTGTCCAGTTTCGTATCTTCCAGGGGCCGGGGACACAAGCAGATTAAGGATACCCTGGAAGTGAGATAGGCCAAGGCTGGCGAAGGGGTAGCCCCTGGGTACGCGGTGGGAAGGCCTGAATCTGACAGAGTTCTGCGGCACCAACGTCCCACCGGTGGGACACAGAGACCCGGACATGCCGCCACCCACAGCCGGCCTGCACACTGAGACCCCATGGCTGGACCGCCGCCCCTTCCCACCGCGGGAGCCAACCACCGCCCGCCACCGCCCTACACAGCCCGCCTGAGCGCCGCGGGCCTCCCGGTCCCCTGCCCCACCGCTAACCGAAAGAGAACCCGGCCGTCGAGAGCACTCCGCAGTACCGCATTCACAACAGCCCTTCCTTCCTCAATGGCTGGGAAGAGGAGCGATCCCAGCATGCCTCGCTGCATATCGGTCTGAGTTGTGATGCATTCTGGGACTTGTGAGGGTTTTTTGTTGTTGTTGTTGTTGCGGTTGTTGCTTTGTTTTTTGTTTGTTTGTTTCTTTGTTTTTGCGTCTTTCCCTGGGGCAACAGGGCATCAAGGTCCCTCCCATGCCCCCGTCACAGTTTCCACGAGAGATTTGCTAAAAGAGCATCTAGGTTCTGAGATTTTTGAAATCCATCTGAGTAAGGCAGACACGTGTTTTTATTTACATATTGCCTAGGCTCTAAATTATGCAGGTTAATTAAGAAAGGTTCCGTTGTCAAGGTTACGAAATTCTCTGTTTCCTGTCATTAGTCTCTGAATCCCTGTCTCTACCCCTGTCTGGGGCATTGATCTTTGAGGAAGCTACTGGAGCATTCAAATAAGAGGATGACATAATCTGATAAGTATAGTATTTTTAAATGATGGGGGTATGTTTGAATCTGGTACGTAGAGCAAATACATATATTCGCTTCTCAATCTACTATACGAAAGTAAAAGATTTGAAAACATTGTAAGCACGATGGTCTTACAGATCATCTCAAGCTAGAAAATGAGCAGATTAGTAGTCATCAATTAACTGTGAGTCCAACTAAAACAGTCAATTCCCCAGGGGTATAAAAATGTTCAGAAAGCAGAACATTTCTGGAAAAGAATTTGAAAGACTGAATAAAAGAGAACTTTGTGGAATGTCAAAACATCTAGAGGTAGCTAAAACTCATCCTCCAGATTTCCACCATCAACTGGCCTTCTTCTGTAATCAGGCAAGGCTTCCAGTGCAGTGGCATGGGGTGTCTCTGATTTGTTTGCCTACTTTTAGGACCATTTTCCTCCTACTGAGCTGGCTTGCCCAGACTTGATATGAGAGTTTGTGCCTACTCTTATTGTATCTTGTTATGCCGTGTTTGTCTGATATCCCTGGGAGGCCTGTTCTTTTCTGAACGGAATGAAGGAGATGTAATGTGGGCAAGAGGGGAAGCCAGAGACTGAAAGGGGTGGAGGGAGGAGAAACTGTGGTCAGGATGTATTGAAAACAAAAACTAAAAATATAAAAGAAGAAAAGATGTTCAAAAAGAAAAAAACAGAATTTTAGAAATGTGCTATTGAGGAAAAGCTATTTGTTACTTATTTTTTAATGTAGGTTTTTACTAAAGGCACATTAATTTAGATCACCAGGATTTATATTATTTCAAATAAAAGACTAATGCAAGTAAAACAAAGCAAGACTCTGTCAAATGTCTAAACAAGTAGTAGCTGAAACTCTCTCTCCAGATGTTATCCATTAACAGCATCTCATGTAACTCATCTTTCCCTCCAAGACAGGATTAGTTAGTGAAGAAAATGACTGATAGAGGCATGAACTCAGCAATAAATGGGTGAGGCTGGTGTCAAGGTGTTGGATTTTAAATAGAAAGTAGAAAAAGGCAAAGTGTTTTGTGTTTCAGGGTTCAGGCAGACTCTGAAGTATATTATGTATTGGCTTATTAAGGCCATAGATAGGCAGGTGACAGAATGGGAGTCCCTTTTTATAGGTTTCAAGGAAAGGGTGGTGGGAAGGAGATTTTTAAAATTTTCTCTTGGCCCAGGGTTGGTCATTCTAGGGTAACAAGGGGGTGGTGAGTTGTTTTATTGGTATTTTTATTGCTGTGAAATTTCAAAACAACAACAAAACCCACCACAAACCAAAGCAACATTGGGGGAAAAAAATGTCAACTCTCAAGTCATGCCCCATCTCTGATGGCAGTCAAAACCAGGGACAGAAGCAGAAACTATAGAGTACTACTTGTGGTTCCTCATGGCTTGCTCAATGGTCATTTTCGAACCAATTTTACTGTCATTCCCAGCCCCAAGACACAATAATTAAGGACCACCTGCCCGGGATGGCACTGTCCTCGGTAAGCTGGAACCCACCTTTCTTGATTTTCCTTAATCAAGAAAAATGCCTAATGCCTCACAGGCTTGCCCAGGGCATTTTTTTTTTCAACTGGAGTTCACTCTTCCCATATGATTCTAGCTTGTGTCGATTTAACATAAAGTTAACCAAGATGTCAATTTAAAGCAGTGACAGGTGCTGGATAAACATTTCCCGTGGATAGACACTGTTTGGAGTTCATAGAGCAGTGACAGCATGAATCTACAACATGTTACTTGACAAGTTCTGTGAACCAAACTAGGTTTTAGACTTGTCACAGTTCAAGCAAAGTGGAGGAACTTTACAAAATGCCAACAGTGAATCTCTTAACCTGAGTGCCCGATCTCATCCTGAGACCTGATGTATGTCTCCCAGGCAAGCAACTGAAAATTCCTCCTCTGAGAAATGATAAAGGAATAAATGAAGAAGTGAGAAAGAAAAAGAAAAAAATATGAGAGAGGGGGATAGAATATTGTCTGACAGAAGTCAGTGCTTTTTTTTATTACCTTGTAGAGAATTCACCAGCTGATGGGTTAAAAAGCTCCACTGATGTATCCTTGCAGTAAGTAAACTAAGTATTTAACATGTTGTTAGATCTCCATTGATTGAGACAATGAGAAAACCATAGAGGAGATTGACCTCTACAGAAACAGATGTCCTTTACTAGGACAATGAAGGACAAGAGATGTCTTTGCAGGGGTGGCACCTATGTAACCAGGCACAGGAGGCTTGTGGCTTTATAGGGAAGAAATGGAAATTTTGGGGATAAAATTTTAATCTGTAGATTTATTTTTTATAGTCTTGGAGCTGATTAATGCCAGTGGATGTTCTGATAACATGTTGACCTTCTTGTCAAGAATCTCCTGGCTCCTAAGTGATGTTCTTCTCATTACTGTGTTGGCTTGCTTGTCAGGCAGGTGGTTTTAATTTATATGCTGAGTCAGGAGTTTCTCAGTTCATAGAGGCTCTCTGTTTTAGGTCATTAACCCTTCAAGAGTCTATATTCAAGGGTCACCAAGCATTTGAGTAGAGCCAAAATCAGGCAGGATGGAACCTATAAATATTTGAGTCATGGTGTGTCAATCCCAAAGATGCTAGAAGGAAGACCAGTGACCCAACTCACCATGGTAAAGTTAAAGCAAAGGGGTGTGTGTGTGTGTGCCCGAGTGCATAGGCTGCTGCCACCTAAGGTAAAGATCAAGAGGCTAACATTGAATGTGGAGAAGATAAAGGCTTTTATAGCTCAGGAGTATGGAATTTCCAAATGGGGAATTTGGCAGGCAAATAGGCAGGGCTATAGAAACAAAACATAAGGTTGATGCATAAAATTTAAAGTTGGCAGTTTTTCTCTAACCCAGCTAAACCCCAAATAAATAAGACAGAGTCTTTAAGTTTATTCAAAAAGTTTCTATGCACAATAACTGAACAATATTAGTCTTAACCTAGCTACCTCCCAGCCAAAATCCCCAACATCATTGTATTTTATGGCTTTCTCTGCTCCAGCTGTTTTCTCTTCCTCTCCCCTGGACTTCTCCTTGTGGCTGAATATCCCTCTTCTCTCTCTCTTTCTCTCTCTCTCTCCTTCCCTCTTTTTCTTCCCTCCCCTTACTAGAGCACTGGAGTCCAGCCCTAATCTTCCTCTGGTCAGTCATTCGTTGAGGAGCTTTTATTGACAAATCAAATAAATGGTGATCGATGTTTACACAAATTGAGATAGGAAATTCTTAAATAAGCATTACAGTGCTGTGTCCAGATTGCAGCTAGATATGGGAGCAGAGAAATAAGCATTTGAATAATACAAGGATAATCTTTACACAGTTTGCAATAACATTATAGAAAGGTAAGGTGGTCATAACAAGGTAGTCATAACAACAGGTGGTTATAATAACCTTTTGAAACAAAGGTAGGTTTGCAAGATGATTAACAACTTTTGAAACAAAGACTTGGTTACCATTTCCTAGAATGGGTCCTAGAGAACAATCTGTAGCTAGACAGTTACAGGTGGTGCAGAGGCCAGTCATTGAGAAACAGAAGTTTAATCATAAACAGAAACAAACCTAGTTTGTTTTGTTAATCTCGCCAAATAAGAATAAAGACTATTACCCAAGTTCTTTGGTCAAATTATGCAAGCTATATTTTCTTTCAGGCAGGGTTTAAGAAAATAGCATTGAACACAGGGGAAGGTTTACATATCCCCCTCACCCTCAAAACTATGAGAATACGGGTTTTTGTTTTGTTTTGTTTTGTTTTGTTTTGTTTTGTTTTGTTTTTTAAGGATTGAGGGATTTGTTGGCTATGCACTCTGACTCAAGCAGCAGGGAACTGCAGTGGACTCCCTTTGTAAACTATGTATATGTTGTAAGCTACCTGAGGAGCACCAGCAGCCACCCCTCCCCCACCAGACTTCCCTAATGTCACTAATGGCCATTTTTCCAACCAATTTAACTGTCATTCCCAGCCCCAAGGCAGAAGAATACCCAGACCCTGCCCTATAAGAAAAAATCCCACCAATCCCTGAACAGGAAAACCCACCAATCCCTGAGTTGCCCCAAGCACAGGACTTGAAATCCCACCAGTCCTCACCCTGGAAAGCACCTCCTCTTAAGAAAGCCCATATAAGCCCTGCCTACTGTTCAGTTCTCTTCTGTCTTCTCCCAAGAACAGAGGCAGCCATCCCTGGAATTGTCCCTTCCAATAAAATCTCCTTCTTGAGATTTGTTTCCTAGTTGGAAGAATCCAAGAAGCAAAGAATCAAAGAGGTAGAGTTAAGGAGTCAGGTCATCTGGAGATACTCTCCCATGGGTGCTACTGAAGAAGAGGAAGAGCAGTGAAGCAGAGCTATTACATTGTGGCACTTCAGCTCATTCAGGGATATCTTTCCCCAGGGCTGCAATGCCCTGCTAAGAAGATTCCCTCTCAGAGCTGTGTGGTTCCTAGGCTTCCATGTCTCAGGACACCCTTCCATTGGGACACTATCCCACATCAAAGCTATGTGGTTCCTGGGCTCTCAAGTCCCAGGATACCTTTTTATCCAAGCAGGAATACCAACAGGGTTTCCACAGGAATTTTGGTTTTGTAGGAACTTGACAGAACATTTCAAAATTACTTGGAAGAACATCTATGTATCAAGGTGGAGGTTAGGGTATAGGATATGGAACATGTCAACTTCTAGAAAATAGGTCAAGACAGAAAACAGAAGTGAACTTATTTAGCCCCTGTAACTTAAGCCCCTAATCTTAAGATGGAGTCAGGCTGGTCCATCAGTCTTTACTGTAAGGTGGCTTTCAGGCCTAACATGAAGGCAGGCTGTTTCATGAAGTGGTCTCACTGTGCAGTCTCTACTGATATATAATATAGATAGATAGATAGATAGATAGATAGATAGATAGATAGATAGAGATAGAGATATAACCTGATGGCCTACAACTCACAATATCCACCTACCTCAGCCTCCCAAATTCTGAGATTAAAGATATGCATCACCACACCTTGCCTCAAAACAATATTTTTAAAAGTTAGTTCTGAAGAAATACAGTATAAGAGTGGAGGTAGAAAGATTCAAACTACAATATTCTCTAATAGACAAGAAAAATATACTTAATTCCTGAATTGAAAACACAAGTACCTCTTGGGATTAAAAACTACTATCACAGATTTTAAATATATTTCTTACTGGGAATTTAGAGGATAAAATGGGAAGGGAAGTTTCTCAGAAAAAGGAACAGAAGGATTAAGGGATGGAAAATCAGAAACTACAGAGTTTTTAAAAAATAAGAATTTAGATACTAAATTTAGCTATTCTCCTCATAAGAGAATAACTCTTGTTATTCTCTTTACACAAAAAAGTAAAAGACAAAAAGTGGAAATTAGTTTTGAAAAAAAAGTAGGAGACCAAAACACCACCTCTTATTTATTTAAAATTTCAGTTTATTTACTTTACATCCCAAGGGTGCCCCTCCCTCCTCTGCTCCCACTTACTCCTTTTCTTCCTTCTCTTCTCCCCTTCCCCACAGAACAGGAGAGCCCCCCTTCCCTGGCATCAACCCTCTCCAACACATCAAGTCACATCAGGACTGAGCATATCCTCATCTCCTGAGGCCAGGGAAGGTAGTGCTGCCAGGGGGAAGTGATCCAAAAGTGAGTCCATGTTAGAAACAGCTCCCTTTCTCCCTCCACTCACCATGTGCCCCATATGAAGACCAAGCTGCCCATCAGCCACAGGTTTAGGTCCAGACCATGTATGCACCTTAATTGATGTCTCAGTCTCTGGAAGCCCCCATGGGACTGGGTTAGTTGTCTCTATTGGTCTTCTTGTGAGCTTCCTGTCCCCTCTAGGTACCTCCATCTTTCCTCCTACACTACCACAGAGCTCTGTCCCATGCTTGGCTGCAAGTTCCAGCATCTGTCTCCATCCACTGCTGGCTAGAGCCTCCCAGATGACAGTCAAGTTAGACTCCTGCCTGACTAGTATAGCAAAGCATCATTAATAGTATCATGGGCTGGCTCTCTACCATGGGGCAGGGGTCAGGTTGTGGCCAGTTACTGGTTGGATATTCCCTCAATCTTTGTTCCCTCTTTTTATCCATGCACTTCTTGTAGGCAGGGTAATTTTTGGATCACATTTCATCAGTGAGTTGTTATTGCCCTGCTTCCACTAGTTCTGCCTGGCTAAGAGGTGGTCACTTCAGTCTTCATGTCCCCCATTGTTAGGAGTCTTATCTAGAGTCACCCATATCCTCCCATGAGCCTGCCATGTCACATCTTGACAAAGAAATGTCCACCCTAAGTTTCCCTTCTTGTTTCCAGACCTCTCACCTCCCACCCTGGTTATCCCCACATCTTATTCCCTCCCTTGTTTCCCATTTCATCTCCTGCCCCATTTCCTCTCTTCATCCACTTCTGCTGTCTATTCTATTTCCGCTTCTGAATGACATCCTGGCACCCTCCCTTTGGCCATCCTAGTTACTTAGTTTCTTTGGCTCTGTGGATTGTGGTATGGTTATCCTGTACTATAGGTCTAATATCCACTTATAAGTGAGTACATACCATGTGTGTCCTTCTGGGTCTGGTGTCCTCCTCACTTGAGGTAGTATTTAAACATAAGGCAAGAAGTAGTCATGACTGAGCAGTCCAACCAAGGCATGTTCCCTTGCCTACCATTATATCAGCTCCAAATCTCTCCTGCAAAACAATTTGACAAGCTGTGAGTCTTTCTTCAAGACACAGGTTCCTCCCCTGGCTACTTCAAGGGCTTCAACCATTTATTTGCCTAATAGGAGATTACTGGATGAATTTTAATTTTATGGGATCTATACTTTCAATAGTCTGATACACAAAGAACACAAGTGTCTCTTTAGAATATGTCCATTCTTGGCCAGACAGGCTGCTCATGGTATTAGTATTTGAAAAGTCCTGTTCAGGTTTCTTTTTGTTAAGCTTCTCTTCTTGGTATGTTATGAAGTTTGTGACACCTGGAAAAAGACCACAGACTCAATCCAAAAATAATTAAAATATTTGTTTATTAGCTACTAGCTGGACAAACAATCTCTGAGCCAAAGTTAAGATGCAAAAGGGGTATGGGGAACGACTTTTAAAGGGGAAACCACACAAAGACCTTCAGTATTTATGCAATAAGCAAAAACTCTTCTGTTCCGCCAAGTAAAATGATTAGACCAACTCAAAAACAGTCTTTGGATATCTGCATAAGCAAATTACAGAAACAAACAAAGAAATGAAAAACTGCTAGTCATAACAAGAAGATAGTAGTCATGGCTATACACTTTTTGGATGGGAGTGTCACTGAGTCAGGGTTACTGGGAACTTATCCTCCAGGGACTAGAGAGAGAGAAACGGCTACTGAGTATCAAGATAGATGCTTAGCATAAAATGGGGTTTCTTTAGCCAGAACAAATCACACACACGTACAGTCCAAGGAATCACTTTTTATATTTTAGTTAGTGGACAAAACAAACTCAGCTACGACATTGCAGACCTCTTTGTGGCAGGGATCACGTTATCTGCACATTCAGAGCCTAACATCACACATAGGACCTAGTCTGCTTTCACTACTGCTTGTAGTTCTTCAGGGTGGATCATGGGGCTTGAGAGAGTTTGCTAAAACTTAGGCTGCTTCCTCTGGGGTTAATCCTCACATTGATAGGAAACTACGTTTGCTGAACCCCTTCAGGTGTTACATAAAATTATAAAAGAATGGCAAGTTCAAGTATGGAAACAGTCATTTGAGAGGCTGGGGCAGGAGGCTTGTAGGAGGCTCTTCTTTCTGAGCTGTATCGTAAGTTCTAGACCAGCCAGGGCTCTAGAGCAAGACTTTGTCTTATAATTAAATTTGAAAGATTAGGTTCCTGCCTGGACAGTCTTAAGGTGGGGGTCACAGGGAAACCGCTGTCTAGACCTTCTCAAACAATGCTGCCCTGAGTGGTACTTTCTGCCACCCACAGTGGCTCAGTGCCTAAAGAACACATCTGTCTTGGGACCAGGGTTATCACAGGTATCAAGGATATTTCACACAGGAAAGCCACGTACCACCTCTTTCTGAATATGGAGGAAAAGTACATCTTGGGCTGATTCCTGAAGAAATTTTCCAATTCCTTTACCCCAGAACTGGAGTAACAGAACAGTACATGCTTGGAACTGGGCTTTACTTGGATTTTTTTTATCCAGAGAAATATATGTGAATACCCCAGAGACCTTCTTTACCATATCAGTAGCAGGGTTGATAGTTTATGTGATTAAGAAACATGACTCCTCTACTGGAAAATTTATTGCTAAACCTAACGAGCAAAAGATTGTTCAACTAGAGGTAAAGCAGTTGACCATCAAAAAAATCCAGTATGCAATTGACATGGAGAAGGCACAGCAGGCACTGGTTCAGAAGCACCGCTACCTCTTTGATGTTCAGAGGAATAACTGCCCTGGCCTTGGAGATCACTTACCAAGAATGGCTACATAGAGCATATAAAAAGGTGAAGCATCATCTGGACGATCACATTTCTGTACAGAGCATGATGCGTCACAAGGAGCAAGAGCACACGGTAGACCGGGGTGGAGAAGCACGTGGTGCAGAGCACTTCTGCACAGCAGGAGAAGGAGGGGATCATTGCCAAGAGCATTGAAGATCTAAAGCTGCTCACAGAGAATGCTCAAGCTCAGCCAGTTATGTGAATGTGTCTATCTCAATTGAGACGGCCAGAGAATTAACTTAAATAGGAACTAGTCTGTGTGAAAAACTCTCCCTTTATTGTTGTCTATTGAAATTACAGAGTACCTTTACCAAGAAATATCAAGATCCATTTAGTGGCTTAATCCTATTGGCCAGTAAGGTATTTCTGATCCTTGCTCTGTATCTGGAGTTGTCTGGTGATCACTTTGGAATAAGCAATTTGCAGCAACTTGCTGCCTGACTAAAATTACCAAGTTGTAGTTTAAACTTGTAATTAGTTATAACATCTTGCAGTAAAGCGATATTTAAAACAAAAAATAAATAAAATTGAAAGATTATTTCTTAAACTTGACAAAAAAGCATATCGTTTTAAGTTTGTAAAGCTGACAAAGTCAAAAGGCTGTGTGTGAATTTCATGAGCCTTGAGTTTTTGTTGGTTTTTTGCGTGCATGTATGTCTATGTTAGGGTGTCGGATTCCCTCATGGTGTTGCAGACAGCTGCGAACTGCCCTTTGGGTGCCATAAGGGCGTGTCTTCTTAAGAGCTGCTACTGCTTTTAACCGCTGAGCCACCTCTTAAAACCAGCTTAGGTTTTAAGATAGTCCATTCTTCGGTATTCACAGCGCTCTCAACTTAATATTGTAGAATGGAGAGGCAGATGAACGAACGCACAAAAGAGAGCTCATCTTTCCAGGCACAGGGAGGACTAGTGACATTCTTGGCCTGCAGCTCCAACCTCAGGGCTCAGCGCCCTGGAGCGCGAGCTGCTAGAGCTGCCTCCTTCATTGCCTGCAACTGAGCAGCCACGCCCCTCCGCGACCACGCTCCCTGCCACGCCCCCGCCGCAGCCGCCTGCGAGCAAGGGCTTCTGGGAGGCCGCTTACGGTCTGAGCAAGGGGCGCTGGAGGACGCCATCTTGGGTTGCCTGGCCGATCGCCGCGCGCCGTTCTCGAGGCGGAGCGTCTGCCCTGTGCTGTCCGCTACCGAGGTCACCGCGGGAGACTGACTGCAAGGCAGGGCGCGTGAGAAGACCGCGTGGATGGGTAAGTGTGAGTGATGCAGGCCGGCCGCGCCCGCTCGGGGCTGAGACCTCGGGATGCTGCTGGTGTGCACTCACGTCCCTCTCCCTGAGAAGCCGCAGGGACCCGTGTCTCTCACGCTGCGACAGCTGCGGGGGCGTGGCCGCGATCACGCCGCCTAGCCGGGCCCCCGCCCCGCGCAGTGTTCCTAGTAATTTTCCGTACGTGGTATTCTGGTCATTCCTGTGTGCAGTGGCTGTCACCTTTCGGAAATGTCACCGTGCCTCCAAACCGCTTGGGACCCCCCCCCCCCCCCCCGTGCTGCACCCGAGCAGGCGTCTCTTGATTTCAGCCCCAGTGTCAGCAACCGTTGGGTCCACGTTTCTTTTTGTCATTTGCCAACCCCACCTCGTTTCAAGATGAAAATGTAATGCGTAATAGATGGCAAGGATTCGGAAGCAATGAGAGGGTGTAGCGAGGCGTCAAATATGACATTTACAACGTGAGCTTTTTCTACACATCAAAACACAAGGAGGAAAGACGAGAGGGAGTTTACCTCCCTTAGTGTCAGTACTCAATAATGGTAGTGTTTTGTTAAGAAACAGGTTTGCTAAAGATAATCAAGAAACTTCGCTTCACACCTAAGTACTGAGTATTTGGTTGTAGTGGCTCAGTTGGCACGCCCCTCTCCATACAGGCTTGTAATTTTTGTTAATTTAATTTATATATTTATTTATTACAGTTCACTTTATATCCCCGCTGCAGCCCCCTTCCTCGTGTCCTCCCAGTCCCACCCATCCTCAAACTTCTCCTCCTATGCCCTTTCTCTAGTCCCCTTATAGGGGAGGACCGCCTCCTCTTCTATCTGATCAGTTTTCATCAAGGCTGGCTGAATCATCTTCCTCTGTGGCCTGGCAAGGCTGCAGCTCCCAGGAGGAGGTAATCAAAGAGCTGGCTTGTCGTTTTATAAGGGCATATCCAAGCACAGGAAAATGGAAGGCTTTTACTGATTTGAGAAATTGTATTAACAAATATCAGAAAATAAAACCCTTGGGAGTTCAGATTCTAATAATGTGCCTAACTTCATAACGATGTGTGTGTGTGTGTGTGTGTGTGTGTGTGTGTGTGTGTGTGTGTTTCTAAAATGCTGGGTAAAAATGCTTTTATGAATGAAAAAAAAAAAAAAAGGCACCCCAGTTTGGAAACTTTAAGATGTCTGAATAGCATTTCATATATTTCAGATAATTTCTGTGAAATCCAAGCCTTTGAATTCTAGTCCATAAAAAACTCATTTTTGAGGAAACTAAATTTGTTTAGGTGAGACAACATAGTGAAGATGGAAAAGATGCAGAAAGTTAGTATCACTGAAGAAAAAGAAAGAAAATAATATGTCTCCTTGGGGCTACAATTTACTTGGTTACGAATTAAGACTGAAATATTACAGTATGCTTGACAAAGTTAATAATCTAAGTAGTACCTAGAATGGAAAAGTGGTTGAGGAGAAGGGCCCAGAGTGTGAGGATAAATGATTAGAACTTCTGTTCGTTTACATTTTTCATTGATTCCTTGAAGAAAATGGCTAGTTCTGTAGTTTTCACAGTAGGGAAATCTGTTGTCATAGTAACACATGTATAAAAATAAATAATTGAAGTGGCTAGGAAGGTAGCTCAGTTTTCACAGTGCTGGCTAGGTAAGCATGAGTATCTTAGTCCTCAGTACCCATGTAAAAGGCAGGGCTTGAACACATGGTAGTGACTCCTTTAATTCCAACACTTGAAAGGCAGAGCTAGGCACTTAACTGCAAGTCTATATAGCAAGTTCTAAGCCAGTGAGGGCTACATAGCAAGACCCTGCCTTTAAAAATACAGCAACCTTGAATCACTTTTTGGTCCATTGGTGGAAGTGGGGCATGTCCATGGAACTCCCTGAGAGCTGGGTTAGCGTAAATAACAAGCCCCAGGTCCTTGTCTCAAAAGAGAACGCAGATGGCTTCTGAGGAATGAAACCTAAGGTTGACTTCTGACATTGATACATATGAGTGCATACATGTACATATAAATAAATGAATAAATATTGAAGGTGGATTCACAGAAATATTACATATACATAAAAATGTGTGCTCAAAAATGTTTAAATGCCAGTAGTCTAGAAAATGTCATGTAGGTAGAAAAGATTTATTTCTATAAATTTTATTTTTAAATGATTTTCTGCTTTGTTTGGAGTATTTCAGTAACTGTTTTTGATCTCTATTTTTTTCTTGTTTTTCTGCGTAAGCCTAAGCTGTTAGTAAAATTAAGAGAGATTTTTAAAATTACATTTTTGCTTTTAGATTTATTTTTATTATTTTAAATTATATGTCCACATGGGTAAGGTATGTGAGTGAGTCCAGGTGCCGGAGGCATTGGATTCCTGTGAAACTGAAGTTACAGGGTGTTGTGAGCTGCCTGATTTGGGTGTTGCCATCAAACTAGGGTCTATAAGAGCAATGCACACTCTTTACCACTAAACCATATCTTCAGTACAGGATTTGTAATGCATAAAATAGAGAATAGTGCATACATTGCTATTAATAAACTCAATTTAAGAATTTCTAATTACTTTTGTAGGTTGTCTTAGATATTTTTCTCTTGCTGTGATAGGACATCATGAGCTAGGCAACTTATAGAAGGAAGACTTTATTGAGGACTTTCTTCAGAGGGATAGGGCCCATGACCATCATGGCAGGGAGCATGGCAGCAGGCCAACAACATATCACTGGAACAGTAACTAAGAAATCATCTCTACGACAAAGACAAGACAGAAAAAGAGAAACAGGGAATGGCCCAAGTCTTTTGAAACCTCAAAGTTTGCCCCTAGTGACACCCCTTGTCATAATCCTTTCCAATTAGTTGCACCAACTGTGGACCAAATGTTCAAACATGAGTCTATAGTGCCCAGTCTCATTCAAACTACCATATAGGCATATAATGAATTATTAATGCATTAGATATATTGACTACTTATAAGTGTCAGACATTCTGAGCAGGTGCTCTACCTACCACTAAGCTACACCTCCAATCTACAAACATTTTTTTTAATTCATTCTTGAGACTGTAGCCCATTATGTTGTAACTTAAAGTTCAATAGTAGTGAGCTTTGCCTCACTGTCTTTACTTCTGATTACCAAATCCAATGCCTGTTTTTGGCACCTGGCTTATTGCTTGATGGCTCAGTGTAAGAATAAAATAAATTTAGGGTATGGTATTCATGCTGGTATAACTCAAATACTTCTCCATCTCCGATTTCTTGCACTCCCCTCACTCCCTTGTTTTGTCTTACTCTCCCTACTTCTCTGTCCTATTTCTTTTTGGTTTTCTTTCCTCTTGTCTCTTTTTACTAAAATGTGAATACCATCAGGAGATTTCCTTGACATTTTTTTCTTTTGTGGCTCTCCATGATATTTGATGATCAAGCCATGATCTGTTTTCTGTGCTTTGATCTATATTTTCAACCACGTATAATGTGTAAAGTCAGTATTCATCTATTAAAATGACTACAATGACTATCAACAACACTCTTAATGAGATTTCACCCCTTGATTTCTTTAGTTGTGTTTGATAGGATCAAGTTGAGTTTCTCAGCTGGATGCAGAAACCATATTTGCTTTATGTTTATAGCTTTATTGTCTGTCTCTTTCCCCCAAGTCCTTTGTTGAAGCACATCTTACTTCTTACTGCTTTGTTTATACAAGACTTCCTTCAAATCTTTTGTGTTTATATCTTCATATATTCTCTGTTTGAAATGTTTGTTCTTTTTTCCTTTCCCATCCTTTAATAGAGAGTCACAGCGAAGCCTGTCTGAGCTTCCTCAAGTAGAGTTAATTCCCTTATCTTACTGGGCTCTCACAGGATGTAATGTATGTATTTTAGTATACTTTATTGCTTGTACATCTGCAAACTAATTACTGTCTTATATCAGAGATGACAGACAGATGAAATCATCTTCTGTTTACTTTGTAAACTAACTGGTTACAGTAGTCTCTGGTCAGGCCTGGTTATGTTCCTCAAATTTATCACAATAGTATATTAATTAATCACTAATTACATGTCACATTTAACTTACAGTTGAAATACTGCTTTAGACAACTTTTTAGTCTTCATATGCAAGCCCAGAACAGGTTACAGCATAAGTATAAAAGAATCATATCATGTTCCAATACCATGTTGCTATATAATTTTCTGAATGTAAAACTAATATATATTTCAAATATATTTCATAGTTATGCTTTAAAATACTTATATTAATTTTTTTGAGACGGTGTCTCACTGTGTGCCTCTCTTTGGCCTAGACTCTCTTATATTTTTGGTTGTGAGCCTAGCCTTTAATGGCTGAGCCATCTCTTCAGTCCTGTCCTAGACTCTCAATGTAGATTAGGTTGGCCTTGAATTGACACAGATCCAACTGCCTTTGTCTCCCAAGTGTTGACATTAAAGGCATGTGCCACCATTTGGTGTTGTGTTGCTATTTTAAAAATACATTTCTAATAGAAATGAAATATACAAACACTTCATTGCTTCAAAAGAACTAATTATAATGGAGGACTAAAAACTGATAGTACAGTCATAACACAGTGACCTTGATGACCTTGGTAATGTCTTAATTAAATGAAAGAAGCCAGACTGGAATAAATACTTGAAGTGTACTTATTGGTGTTAACACCATATTTTGTTGAAAATGGGACTATAACATCAGCTCTTTCTTCCATTTTGTCAGTAGTATAATTCAGAAATTTCATTGATAGTTGATGAGTTTTCTGATAGTTATTGAAAGATGTATGTCCTCCAGAAATGTTAACAAATTACAAAGGTAAAGCTGTTGAATCTTGGACTCTGTGAAATAAGGGTAATGAGTGTTTTTAGATCCTAATTTGTTACTCATTTAATAATGCTAAAGCGTAGGTTTGTTCCTGCCAAATTCTGTGTCTGTTTCATTGTGAGTTTAGAAGCCCTTTTGTGGGCCAGCAGCCTTGTCCTCCTATCTTTTCTACAAATGCCTGTTGGCTTGCCTTTCTGCATCTCTGCTGTATATCAATCAGCCTCAGGTTCCATTATAGGTGGGCATCTGTGGTACCTTCATGACCTGCAGATCTGTAAGTTAATTAAACCTCCTTTTAAAGAAAGTTGCTTGGCTCTCAGTGGTCTTTAAAGCACCAGGAAATGTGCTATGACTGAGAATTAATTACTAAAATATTTGGTCATCTTACTCCAGTGTGGTAGAAAGAGAAGGTATTTTTTTTTGTCTGTTTCAAAGTGGCTTAATTTGGTCCTTTAAAATTAGTGAACTTAAATTTAGTTACCTGTTATTTTTTGAAAGTTATCCCTATATGTCTCCTTTTCCTAAGATTCGATGGCTAGTACAGGGAAGGATAACTACAGAATGAAAAGTTACAAGAACAAAGCCTTAAATCCTCAAGAGATGCGAAGGCGAAGAGAAGAAGAAGGAATACAACTTCGAAAACAAAAAAGGGAAGAACAGGTAGGTGTCCTTAGATACTTATTTTGTTTCGCAGCAACAAAGCCATCTATCCATTCATCTAACTCATTCGGAAGTTGACAAGTTTAATTAAAATTGCTGTATTTTAGAAAAATTTAAATGCTAAGTGTTTGAAAAAATTGAGTTGCTAAAGCTATTCTTTAATTAAATTTCTGGAATAATATTTCTGAATTCATTAATTAGAATCCTGTACTGTTTTGGTCACTGGCTGGAGAGACTTTTCTCTTGTATTGACCATATTTCTGCCCACTGCTAAAAATGTTTACTTTGAGTCACTCAGGTCACCTGCAGTGACCCACTATAGTCTATAGTCTCACTATAGACTTTTTCCCCAGCAAACACATATACATTTGTAGGTTTCCATACATCTCAAGGTAACTAGAGTCATCTTTCCATGTTCTTTAATTCTATGCTTTCTTTATTTCCTAATATAGTTCTATATTTCATGGCCTGTACTTATACTTTGCATATGCAACATGAAGATTATAAAGCCATTTAAGAGAGGGCTTCTCAGCATTTTCCAATCCAATATAGACTTGGAAATAATTATAAATAAGTAGTCCTTATAGTAACAAATTAAAAATGAAGAGGACTAGTGAAAAAGTCCTGTGTGGAAATATAATAATTATGGCTTATATATAGTATATTGAAGGGCTAAACATCAAACAAACAAACAACCTGTTGACTAAAAAAAGTATGTACAGATTGAGGAAAAGCTTTATTTTTTTAGTCATCAAAGTACAAGGCGTACTTTGTTTTTGTTACTTTGGTTGTTGTTTTGTCTGTTTATTTTTAATTATGGGACTAAGAAGTATGGGAATGTTTTTCCTGAAATTACCTCCTATTGCTTGTTTTATTTTGTTTTTTTAATCTCATGTAGCCCAGGATGACCTCAGATTTTTTTGTAGGTGAGGATGACTTGAGTTTTATATCCTTCTGCCTATACCATAGGTGCTAGGATCACAGGCATATGCTACCGCACTCAGCTTCCTATTGCTTGACCATTGGCTGTATTAACTCTATAGCTTCTTATTTGTTCTGTATTTTCAATCAAGACTTTCCTTTTTTAGGATTTGTTTTCATTTATTTTAATTATGTGTACATGTGTATGTCTGTGTGAGGGTGTGTTGTGGGTTATTAATATTTCTCATTGATTTATCTTTTAGTTAAACAGCGGCTAGTTTTAAACCAACTGTATACCCAAATCACCACACAGAGACTAGGATTTATTTAATTAACACAGAGCACAATGCTGGGCAATGATTACTCCATCCTAAATCTCCAAGCCCGCATAGTTTCCTACCATTCAGATTTTACCCATTATACTTGGCTTTTGTCATATTTGTCCATATCATCTCGCATCGTGGTTCCAAGTCCTGTCCTGCTGATCTCTGCTCTCCTACTCTTCCACCTTGCTTACTTCTCCTGCCCTCTGGACCAGGATGTCCCACCCTATTCTCTCCATTGCACAGCATTGGCTGGTTGTTTAGTTGAAAATACAGAGAACAAATGGTGGCATGTTTACACAAACTTGAGACAGGTGATGCTTAGAATAAACATCACAATGCAATGTCCAGATTGAAACCAGGTAGTGGGGTAGAAAAATGAGAATTTGAATGAACAAGGATAAATTGTATACATTCCACAAGAACATCATGCTAACAGTGTGTGCAGGTGAGTGCAGTTGCCCATACAAACCAGAGTTGTCCCAGAGCTGGAGGTATGGGTAGTTATCATTTGCCCAACTTGGGTATTGACAATCCAGCATCTGTACTGGTAATCTAACTCTGGTCTTCTTCAAGAGTTGTATGCGTTTATAAGCACTGAATTCATCACTCCAGCCCATAATGAAGATTGTCTTAGAAAAGCTCTTCAACAGTAATTCAATAAAGAAATATATGCTTTTTCAAGTCCTATAAAATGTACATGACTGTTTAATATTTTAATTATAAAAATTGATTTGTTTACACACATGAAAGAAGGAATCCTATGATAGTTGAATATTTTTGGGAACTTGGTATATAAAATAATTTCTCTTTGTTGCAGTTGTTCAAACGCAGAAATGTCTCTTTGCCCAGAAATGATGACTGTATGCTAGAGAGTCCTATCCAGGACCCAGACATCAGCTCCACTGTACCCATTCCAGAGGTATGTTTTACAAAAATGTATTGTGGTTTATATGATACCTCATAATTTTCCAGAAACAGCATATACATAAAATAATAAAATTATATTCATGCAAAAATATTTACATGTGACTTTTTTGTATGTTCTAGGAAGACGTGATCACAGCAGATATGATTCAGATGATTTTCTCTAATAATGCTGAACAGCAGCTGACAGCAACACAGAAATTTAGAAAGCTGCTTTCTAAAGGCAAGAATTATTTTCATTGTGTTATTTGATCTTACAGAATTTTATAGTAAAGATTTCTATTTTTATAAAATTTGAGACACTGCTTTTTTTTCTTTTTTTTCCAGGGACAGGTCTTAATTTCTCTGTAAAACATATTAGCCTGGTATGGTTGTGCACACCTTTATTTTGTTTTGCTTTTTGTTCTTTGAAAGAACCTTGGCTGTCCTGGAGCTCACTTGGTAACCCAAGCTGGCCTCCAACTCATACCTGTAGACCCACCTGCCTCAGTGCCCAGCTTGAATATGTGTACCTTTAGTTCCAGTACTTGGGAAACAGGCAGATTTCTGTGAGTTGGAAGCCAGTCTGGTCTACATCATAAGTTCTAAGCAATCTATGGCTACATAGTGAGAACCTGTTTGAAAAAAAAAAAAAAAAAATCACAAATTGTAGAAGAATCTAAAGAAGCAAATATAAAAATGTTACCAATAAATAAGGCTATAATTTCTAATACAAATATTTTTTAGACATACCTTTTGTTTATTCATTTTTGACTTGGAGATAAGGTTTTACAATGTAGCTAAAGCTGGCCCCAAACTCTTTTATCTTCCTGAAGCACCTTCCCAAGTGATGGTTGTTCATATATGCAACATGGTGGCTGCTAGCAAGAGCAAAGAGTAATAGTGATAGGCATGTGGCTTTGTCATGCTTTGTTTAATATTTATGAATTACGTATTATGTAAGTTATAGATATTATACACACACACACACACACACACACACACACATACAGACACACATTCATACAAATTATCCACATGTAATAAACACACAAAAGTTTGGTGTGGAACATGGAGAGGAGAATTCAATTAAGGAAGTCTATGAAGTGCTGTAAATGATAATAATGAGTGACTAATGAATTTAACAAAATTGATAAATTTTCTGTGAAGAATATAGAAGACCAATAGGAACACCAACCTAGAAGCTATTAAACATCTGAAGGCACTTTTTACTGAGGCAGAGGTAGAAGAAAGTTCCTTTTTAGTTGGTCAGTTCTTGAAATGTGTTTGAATTTTATGGATTCCAAGAGGATTTGTAATTCTCAAAAGTCTGCATTTTGTTAAAAATTTTGAAGATTTTAGATCGTCTTAACAGCATTTTTATAAATAATAAATAATGTCTAGACAAAAAATATGCCTTGACTAGAGTCAGGTAAGTGAATGATTATTGCTAGTGAGGGAATTTCCACTATCCTTGGAAATTGAGGATAGTGCTATAAAAATTAGGTGGGGACTTTCAGTTGGTGGTATGAGTATTGGACCCACATTCTTTGTATGTTTAAGGATGGTCTAAGTATATTTCAGCTTAGGAGATATATCTTAGTTTCCTATCATTACAATTAATGAAAAAGTAGACTTTGCTTTGTAGAAAGTACTACGATAATGAGAACATTTATCTACAGTTACATCCAGTGATAACTTTAAACTTTGGTCAGAGAAACCTAGGGAAACTATTTCCTATATCGTGTGTGATACATTACTTGCCATCTTGTGAAAGTCTAGAATCACCTGTGGACAGGCCTCTAAGCCCCCCTGCAGGGATTATTTTAATTACCTTGACTGAGGTGGGAAGACTGTCCACCACAGTTAGCACTGCTGCCTGACTGCAATCTTGGACTGAAGAAATGGAGAGGGAACTAACTAGAGGCAGTGATTTTTTGTTCTCTGTGGATGCAATGTAACTAGTTGCTTCAAGCTTCTCTGCCTTGTGACTTCTCTATTATGATGGACTATAACTGATTTCTCCCTCTTTTGTCAGGATATTTTGTCATAGTAAAAGGAAAAGCAAGTAAGATACCGTGTTGCATAAAACAGGGATCAGTTCATTGTCTTTTGTGTCTATGTAACAGCCTTTTTTTTTTAATCTTAGAACCCAATCCACCAATAGATCAAGTTATACAGAAACCAGGAGTTGTACAGAGATTTGTGAAATTTCTTGAAAGAAATGAAAATTGTACTTTACAAGTGAGTCTGAAGTTTTTTTTTTTTTTGTAATCGCTTTCTAGAAATAACTGAGTTTCTAGTGGAAATGGCTTCTCACAATGCTAACTATTGTAAGCATTCATTAAATACTTAAAAAAGGAAAAACAGGTCCCACCCTTGGCTAGGCATGACTATAGTAGTAGTTTGTGTTGTTGAACAGTTTCAGAAAGCATAAAGTCATAGCTAATGCTAATAAAATTTTATAGTTGTCAAACTTTATTAACTTTTCTTTTAGAAAGCTGAAAGTGTTAATCTCATTATTAAACTTGCTTCTTTCTTTCTGAGATAGGGTCTGTTTATATACCCAGACCTTGAACTCACAGAGGTCTGCCTGTCCCTATTGATGTAGTGGAGTTAAAGGCATGAGCCACTAAATGCAGCTTTGTTGTTTCTTAAATAACTTCCTAAAATATTTCTAGCTGATATATATATGTATATATGTATTTATATATATGTATGTATATATATATATGTATATGTATAACCTACAAAAAAATAGAACCAAAGTTACATTTTTCCCAGAGAGCTTTATATCACAACCCTGATTTTTTTTATAGTCTCCCAAATAATTAGCTACTGATAGTAGTTTACTCGAGTTTACAAACATTGTAATGTGATAAAAAAAAGAGATTATACTCTCTCACTTTGAAGTCTATGTATAATCCAAAGTCAGATTTAGGTTTCAGGAGTTGAAGATCTACAGCTAATATCAGTGCTGTGGTTAGTATTTAGGGACTATTGAGTCACATTTATTAAAATTGCACCTGAGAGTAGTGGTCCATTGTTTAGCTCCCGTTTTAGGCATATGTAATACATGTGAATGTGAAAAATTTTGTTTAGACTTTTTAATCAAGAGTCTCTCAAGAAAAGGGTATTTTATTCAGGTTAGTTATTTTGGCTTGGAAGCCATAGGATTTAATCTCTGTTTTATATAAGCAGTGACTACAAACTAAAACTCTGGTCTCTCATGTCTATTATTATGTGGCTCTTCCAGTGAATAAAACAAGAAATAAGTGGATATAAATAAATAAAATTATTGAATGCTAACTCGAGAGCCAGTCATAATATAGGACTAAAATTAAGACATTTGTTCTGCTTACAGAAGTTTTCCAGCTACTGTGCAGAAGCTAAACATACCAAGAGATAAGTAAAACAGTGTGCTGAGCACTGTAACAGAATTGTGAAAAAAAAAGTGCTCTATGAACATAGAAGATGTAGTAGTTGATTCTGTGGTTAAAGTCAGGAATGTTTCATGATTGGCAAAGGAAAAACAGAAATTAATTTGAGATTGAAAATGTAGTATGTGAATAGTGTGGTGTACTCAAGAACATTGGGAACTTGAGTCTGTATTGGGCTTGATGAAATTCACAAGTGTAGTTTGGGGATAGCTCCATGCTATGTTAGTTACCCAAATGGGTATTAATCTATTAGTTCAGACTATTAGTCTAAGTTCAAACTAGGTTTCCTATGGGACACTGTTCTATAAGCAATTTTTGTAAGGCATGCACACATTTAAAAACATATGAAGTAGATATGAGGCTTTTAAAAACTGGAACATTTCGAATGAACGTGCCTACATTTTACATTTTTAACAAATCTAAACAGTATCATTACTACCATATAATATAGGTGTGTATATGTATGTGGATATGTTGCATATGAGAGCCAGTGCCCTCAGAGGTCTGAGACATCATATCTGGAAATACAGGCAGTTTGAGCCCCCATTGAACCATCACTGTAGCTCTTCCCACCTTTAAAATCATATCTGTGCAATGCATTTTTCAGTAAGCTTGTGACTTTACCAGTCTTTACTACTGTATTTTCCTAGGAAATATCAAGGAGAAATTTGTAAACCTGTATTTATTTCTTTATTTACAATTGGTGAATGCTATTGTCTTCATTGATGTTAAATATAAATTATTTCCTCAGGTAGTTTTTTCTCTTAGTCTATCAGAGGTGCTGTTATGTGAAAAATCAGCAAACTTATATTACCACATCTGTTTATAATAAAACTTTCATGTTAAACAAATACCTAAAATATCTGGCAGTCTAATTTTCATGTTCTTAAATAAGGTTGGGGGCGATGTGATCACCTGGGAAGTAAATACAATTCATTATTTTTTCACTCGTTTATTTTTAAACAGCTTACTTTAGACTACCACTCTAAAATAGTAAACAATAGGAGTTGTATGAATTAAGTTGTATTAATATATTCGGGGCATCATAAAACATACTCCTTTTTGGTTTTGTTTGTACAGTCTGAAGATGTTTTTGCTTTCTTGAATAAGGTTTTCCATCTGTAAACCTGACTTCTCAATGAACTTTCATAATCATAAGTCAGTCTTCCTTTCAGATTTCTTTTTTACGTTATTTCTTCTTCATCTGTGTGACATTTCCTTTATGCTTTCATTCCTTTTGCATTTCTTTCCTCAGTTTGAAGCTGCGTGGGCATTAACTAATATAGCATCTGGAACATTTCTGCACACCAAGGTAGTGATTGAAACTGGGGCTGTTCCAATTTTTATCAAACTTCTCACTTCAGAGCATGAAGATGTACAGGAGCAGGTAAGTTCTTACCTTGTTCAGCGTGTTGTATATAGAGATTTAAATTTTTCCTGAAAATAGTGCTTGTAATTTTAACCTCTACTTCATTTTATGCATAATTTACCTAGCATTTCTTTATTAAAAGACAGTGTTTTTTCAGTCTCTGATTAAAAGTGGGAAAAATGAACCACTTCTGGCATAATTCTGAGTTTGATGAGAATGTTCTCAGCACAGGAACCACAGTTTGTATTTATGAAATCACAGTGAGACATAAAAAGGAACACATCCAAAGCTACCATGGGTGGCTGCAAGGCTTATATCTGGGATTCTCTGACTAATTCTCTAAATTGTGTAAGGCATACCTTATTTTTTATTTTTTAAAATGTGTTGCTTTGAATTGAATCATTTTAATAGATTTCAGGAGTAAATTTTTAAAGTTTTGTTCTAATAGGAATCATTTAATAAGATGACTAGGTCATCAAAAGAAACTCAAGTTTTAAGTAAGTTTGTTTTTGTTATGCATGTTCACCTGTTGATCTCCTGTTTCATTCATCATTTAGTTTTATGAAATTGTGTATTTACTTACCACTAATATTGGAAGGGTTTTTTTTTTTAATGGCATTAGTTACTTTTTCAAGAAAATGTTGCTAATTATCCAACACAAATTTTTTCATGTTTTTCAACAATTTATTATCTATTCCTTAATTGTGTATTTGCTAGTTCTAGCTTACTAGTGTTAATATAGTTGTAAACATTATTGTGTATTGGTTTTTAATGTACTTTTGGATTTCCTTGTTTTTTTAATTAGAGAAAAAGAACTATCCTTCAAAGAACTACCCTTCAAAGAATATTAAAAAATGATGACAAATATCCATATATTTATATATATGCTTGTGGGAATATATATTGGTGGATATATATATATATATATATATATATATACACACACACACACACACAAGTACAGAGAGTGATAATACTTTTTTTTTTAAAGACAGGTGACAGAGCCTTACTATGTAGCCTCAAACACACAGAGATCCACTTACTTCTGCCTACTAGGTGTTGGCAGGGGTTAAAAGGCACACACCATCACATCTGCCTATCCTCTTGATAATATTGTTTCAGATACTAAGAGTAATCTAGAAAACATTTTTTTCTTCTTTTTTTTTAAGCTTTTCAGAAATTAATTTTGGGTCTCAAGGTGATGTTAAAAATAATAATTCATGTTTTAAATTTAAAAATAAGACTTTACCAGTTGAAAACATAGTACACTTTTGTAGTTCAATAAAAAATTTAAAATGTGACTATGGTTAAAGTGATAACTTTTATGTATGTAGTTTCTCATAATTGAAACTTACTACCATTGACTTTTAAAATTATACTAAACTGGTTAATCTTAAATTTTCATCTAATTACATCTTATTGTTTATACTCTATGTTTTATCTCTCTTGTTTAAAAATATTGTACCAGTCCAGCTGGTTAATTTTGCATTTGGAAAATTATATACTCCTACATTTCTGGATAGCAGTTAAATTCTCAAATAATATTTTGTAGTTTGTGCTTATGATTGGCCAGGCCTAAAATTACTTGAAATTAGGTAAAAACAAAACAAAACAAAAAAAAAAAACCCTTCAAATTGCTAGTATAAGTAATTAAAAATTTTGCCATAAATTTTTTGCTTTTCTTCCTAGATTCAAAATGGATAGACTTTTTTAGCTCTTCCTTGAACAGTATTGACAGTTCACTAGAATATAAGGGAAACTTCTTGCCCTTTTCTTATAATTTAAAATGTTATAGAATTTCACTTAAAATTTTTCTTTCCTATTTCCTTGTTTTTGTTTTTTCACGTTTCTGGAAAATCATTGTTGTGTTGCTTTTTGTAGTAAAAGTCTCTTAACAGAGAGTGTCTGGTCTAGGGCATTGTCTTAAGCACCCTTTTCTATTTTTCCAGGCTGTTTGGGCCCTTGGTAACATTGCTGGTGACAATGCAGAATGCAGGGATTTTGTTTTGAATTGTGAGATACTTCCACCTCTCTTAGAGTAAGTATTTTGTTTCACTTTACCATGTATAAGTTAATTTTCTACCTCGAAAAGAAAACTATATACTCCTATATTTCTCTTTAAATTCTCAAAATAATTTTTTGTAGTTTTTTCTTATGATTGGCCAGGCCTAAAATTACTTGAAAATAGGCAGAACCAGGAAAAAAAAAAATTCAAATTGTATTCTTTTTAAAAATGTTTTTATGTTCTCTTAATCTGTACTTTTTAGTAGTCATCACTTATTTGATGCCTTCAGTGTTAAAATAATTCTAACAAGGACATATGCAAATTTATAATATAATAACACTCAAGTGGTCCCGTAATATGAAATCTTTTTTTTTTATTATTTCTTTATTTTACATATGAGTGCTCTATTTTGTGTGTACATCTGCATGACAGAAGAGGGCACCAGATCTCATTATAGATGGTTGTGAGCCACCATGTGGTTGCTGGGAATTGAACTCAGGACCTTTGGAAGAACAGACAGTGCTCTTAACCTCTGAGCCATCTCTCCAGCCCCGAAATCTTTTTTCTTAAGATTAAAAGTTTATGTCATGTGTGTGTCAGGGGATAGAGCTGTGTTCACTGGACAGCAGGTGTCCATGGAGTCCAAAGGGCTTCAAGAGTTCCTGAAACTGGAATTACAGGCAGTTGTGAGCCATTCAAAATGTGGGTGTGAGGATCTGAACTCAGGTCCTCTGAAAGACCAGCAAATGCTCTTAGCTACTGCAGTCTCTCCAGGGCCTTATAGCACAGAAATGACAAAATGTATATTTATGATGTCTGCAGAATTTTATATTTTATTTTGAAATGTTCGCAGAACAAAGAATATATTTCTTTCAGTGTTTGGAAGTTGCTTTTTACTTAAAATGACTAAGCAAGCAGCTTCTTTTCGGGTTACTTATAAGATTTTTTAAAATTTATGTGTGTGTGTGTTGGGAGAGTATGTTCATGTGAGAGCAGGTTCCTCAGAAGACCAGAAGTGTCTGACCAGTGGTGTCAGAGCTTCTGAAGTAGAATTACAGGGGTATGAGCTGCTGATAGGAGTACTGGGAACGGAACTCCAGTCCTCTGGAAAAGCAGCAAGTGCTCCTAAATGTTGAGCTTCTTAGATGCTTGACATTTAAAAATAAATTATACTATTACATAAGGTACTTTAAGAGTTTTTTACACAGGATAATTAGCATTCACTGAAAGAACTTTTCTGTTAGATGTCAATGACAAGTATTATGAAAGAAAGAAAACTAATCAAAGAGATGGTTGGAAGAAAAAGTAGCTATCACTCTGTGTTGTCCATACTTTTCAGGGTAGGAGTTAAATAGAATAAATTTAAACATTCAGATTATCGTTTGCAACTCTTTTTTTCTAATTAACAACAACATAGAAGTGATTTCTTGGCGTGGCTTAACACAATTACATGGCATTAAGAGCTGGTTGCTTACAGGCCACTGAACTGTTCGTTATAATTTTACTGCAATTTTATTACTATGGACGTTTTGTCATTGTCCTTTCCATGTGACATGTTTCTGATGTGATTATTTGATTTGTAGATGAATTGAACATTTTAAAAATGCTTTAGGTACTATTTTTTTAGCTTATTTTTTCTGCTTGTTAATTTACCAGATTGGTAGTGGTTTATGAAGTAGTAAGCATTTGTTAGCTTCTGATCTCTTTTTAATGTCTTTGGTGACTGAGCAAACCTAAGTCAATAGAGATCAAAAAAACCTCCATACCTAGCTGTGTACTGCCAGATGTTTATATAATGCAGAAAGAATGTTAGAAAATACCAGTTTCGTTATAGAATTTGACCATAGAAAATTGAAAATTTTATTCCAAATTTGAGAAATGTGCCATGCACCACAAGGCACACCTGTAATCCCTGTACTTGGGAGGTAGAGGCAGGAAGATCGGGAGTTCAGGATCATTCTCTGGTACATGAATCCCTGTCTCAGTGGGAGAAGGAGGAGAAGAGAACCAAACAAAATATTGAAAGGTTTATATAAAAAATGAAAGATTTAAATCAGGTTAGTACCAGATGTCACTTTAAAGGAAGTTACTAGCTTTGAAATGACGATGAATTATCTGTCACATTGAAATTCACTCAGTAAATACATATTTTCTAGTAATATGTCATTTGGCTTGATTGAAGTTTTATTATGTTGCTAATTATTTGACTCTTAGTAAATATAAACCTGTTAGTTATATTGACTGTGCTAACACAGCTTTATTTAACTTTAATTTATAATTTTATACTTTTTCATAATAACCTTAAAATGAAATAAATATTTACTACCTGAGCCAAATCTGGCTTGTTAACCTGTTTTCTTTTGCTTTCCTTAATTGAGTAGCCATTTTGTGTGCGTGTGTGTGCGTGTGTGTGTGTGTGTGTGTGTGTGTGTGTGTAAACAAACAGTTTTATTACTTTTGTTTTAAAATGAGGTTTTTTTTTTTAGAGGTTTCGTCTATTTATAGGAAATTCTTCAGAAGAGTGTTTTAGTTCTTTTTCAAATATAGATCACAGATTTACCATTTTATATGTGATGGTGAATGCTGATTGTCAACTTGAGATGGTCTAGAGTAGCAAGGAAACAAACTTCTGTGCGAGCTTGTGAAGGAGTTTCTAGATTGCATCAGTTAAAGTTGGAAAGCTCAATTGAGATGCCACCATTCCATAGCCTGGGGTTCTGGGCTGAGTGCCAGTGGTTACTTCCTGGCCTTGGATGGGATATTTACTGTGTCCAGTCAGCTCGTGCTCTTACCAGCAGACCTTCCCATCATCACAGATTTGACCCTCAAGCTGTGGCCTAATATAAACCTTTTCTTCCTTGAGATTTTTTTTTTTTCTTTTCTTTTAGATAGTATCTTACCCTTGACTGAGTCCAGCTTGGAACTTCTGTGTATATACTAGGATGGCCTCATGACAGTCCTACCTGAGCCTCTTGTGCTGGGATTGCAAGATGAAAGAGCTGACATGCTCAGCTCATTTTGACCGTTTTATGTTTTTCTATTCAGTGACATCAAGTATATTTCTAGTGTTAAGCAATGATCAACACTGTTGATTCCTGAATTTTTTGCTCAACTTAAGACCTAATGCCCATTAAGCAGTCATATCCTGGTTCAGCATCACAGCCCATGAGAACTAAAATCTGCTTTATGTTCTTATCTTTTCCAGATATGTCTTAAGAATATTATACACCATGATCTTTGTGCCTTACTTGTTTCTCTTACTGTATTGTTTTCAGGCTTCACCTGTTTGGTTTCATGTGTCAGCACTTCATTTTACGGCTGAGTAACATTTTGGTTTTGTGAAAAAATAATTGCCATTTTGAATCTGTAGATTGCTTTCTTAACAATAGAAAACATGGAATGTAATATTAGGGCTTTAATATTTTTTAGTTTTTAGAAAGTCTTACTCCTTGATTAAATTTACCCTACAGCAGCTTCCCGTTTACATTGATTGAACATATGATTGGTTGGCTTGATGGTTTAACAGTGAAATACATTTAATAGAAGCTAGTTTTTTACTTTTGGACTTTTCCTGGATCAGCAGTATGTTGTGAACGATATTCTTGTGATTCCAGAAGTAGTGGCAAACTGCATCTTCCAGTTAGCCATAGTTGAGAGCAAACAACTGATCCGCTATAGAGTACTGTGGTGCTGTGCTATTTTTCTAGGTGTGTTAGTTTTCAGTCATTGTGACAAACTTGTAGGGAGGAAAGGTTTATTTTTCTTCACAGTTTTAGAAGCTTCAGTACATGATTACCCAGGAGTTATTTTGTGTCTCTATAGAGACAGAGTATCATTGCAGGGGTGTGTGATAGGGTGAAACTGCTGACCTTTCAGTAATAAAGAAGCAAAAATAACATGCAGAAAAGGCCAAAGTCCCAATATCTTCACTTCATTCCTCCAGTAACTTAATTTACTTCTACTATATACCACCTCTGAAAGGTTCTATCATTATTTTTATCTTTAGCATGAAATTTGGAGACGTCTTAAGATCCAAACTAAAAATCGGTTATATGTATTCTGTATGTTTTATTTTTGCAGTGTTTTCAACTTGTGATAGATTTATTCATGCATAACGTCATCATAACCCAAGGAACATCTTTATTTTTATTATAAATAAATGCATTTTCTTAATTTAAAAAATGTATTCATAGAAAATATATGGAAATTGTGTTAATTTGAAGTGTTAATCTTATACCCAGCAACATTGTGAATTCACTTATAATTAGTAGCTTTCTTTTTCATTCTTGAGACTAGGTCTTCCTTTGTGTCTCTGCTATACAGATCATTAAATTTATGTTTATGAGATTATATCATGTGTATAGAGATAATTTCATTTTCTATACTCCAGTTTGGATATCTTTTCCTTCTTTTATCATGTCGAGATAATTTCTTTTTATTTTTTTCTTGTTGTTTTTTTTAACTATGAAAGAATGTTACATTTCTTTTTTTGTATATCAATTTCAGGGCTCAGTCATATTTTCTTTTGTTTATTCTGTTAATGTGGTTTATTACATTGATATTTATGTATTGAAACATCCTTGAATTCCTAGGATAAAATTTTATCAGGAGACATTCCTTACTAATTTTATTTATTAAATGAAATTTCCTGGAATTAATTTTTGTAGAACCGTATTGTAAAATTTATATGAATATTCATAAGCAATATTCATCTGTATGTTTCTTATGATGTTCTTGCCTTTGGTTTGAAGGTTACATTGTCCAGTTAGACTTCAAAGTACTTGAGAAATACTGAATTCTTTTTTTTTAATTAAATTTTTATTTTTTTATATTAGTTCCAATTTATTTGCTTTGTATCCCAGCTGAAGCTGCCTCCTTCATTCCCTGCCAATCCCACCCTCCCTCCCTCATCTCCTCTCTGCCCCTCTCTCTAAGTCCACTGGTAGTGAGGTCCTCCTTCCCTTTCATCTGACTCTAGCTTATCAGGTCTCTTCAGGACTGGCTGCAATGTCCTCCTCTGTGGCCTAGCAAGGCTGCTCCTCCCTCAGGGGGTTGGAGGGAAGAGGTCAAAGAGCCAGCTGTTGAGTTCATGTCAGAGACAGACCCTGTTCCCCTATCTAGGGAACCCACTTGGATACTGAGCTACCACAGGCTACATCCGAGCAGGGGTTCTAGGTTATATTCATATATGGTCCTTGGTTAGAGAAACAGTCTCAGAAAAGACCCCTGTGCCCAGATATATTTGGTCGTTGTGGAGCTCCTGTCCTCTCCAGGTCATACTAACTCCCCCTTCTTTCGTATGATTCCCTGCATTCTGCCTAAGGTTTGGTTATGAGTCTCAGCATCTGGTTTGATACTCTGAGAGGTAGAGTCTTTCAAAGGCCCTCTATGGTAGGCTCCTGTCCTGTTTCTTGTTTTCTCCTACTTCCAATGCCCATCCCATTTGTCTTTCTAAGTGAGGATTGATCATCTTACCCCGGGCCTTCTTTCTTGTTTATCTTTTTTAGGTGTATAGATTTTAGTATGTTTATCCTATCTTATAGGTCTAGTATCCACTTTTATAAATGAATATAAACCACGTGTGTCTTTCTGCTTCTTGGATACCTCACTCAGGATGATCTTTTCTAGATCCCACCATTTGCCTGCAAATTTCATTATTTCCTCCTTTTTAATTGCTGAGTAGTATTCCATTGTGTAAAAGTACCACAATTTCTATATCCATTCCTCCGTTGATGGACATCTGGGTTGTTTCCAGGTTCTAGCTATTACGAATAAAGCTGCTACAAACATGGTTGAGCAAATGTCCTTGTTGTAAATACTTGAGCATCTTTTGGATATATGCCTAGGAGTGGTATAGCTGGGTCTTGAGGAAGCACTATTCCTAATTGTCTGAGAAAGTGCCAGATAGATTTCCATAGTGGTTGTACAAGTTTACATTCCCACCAGCAATGAAGGAGTGTTCCCCTTTCTCCACAACCTCTCCAGCATGTGTTGTCACTTGTGTTTTTGATCTTAGCCATTCTGATGGGTGTAAGGTGAAATCTCAGAGTCATTTTGGAAATATTGAATTCTTTTTTTTTAAAGTGAAATAAATTTTCTTTTTTTATTATTGTTTATTATTATTAGTTACATTTTATTAACTCTGTATCCCGCTCCCTTATTCCCTCCCAATCCCACCCTCCCTCCCTCAGCTTCTCCCTGCCCCTTTCCAAGTCCATGGATTGGTGGAACCTCCTCCCCTTTCGTCTGGCCCTGTTCTATCAGGTATCTTCAGGACTGGCTACAAAGTCCTCCTCTGTGGCCTAGCAGGACTGCTCCTCCCTTGGGGGATGGGGATGTCAAAAAGCCTGCCGTTGAGTTCCTGTCTGAAAGACTCTACCAAGCAGCCTTTCAAGACAGACACGAAGACTCATAACCAAACCTTCTGCAGAAGGGGAGTTAGTATGACGTGGAAAGGATAGGAGCCCCACAAGAACCAAATATATCTGGGCACAGCCTTTTTTTCTGAAACTTGTTTCTCCAACCAAGGACCATGTATGGATATAACCTAGAACCTTTGCTCGGACAAAGCTCGTGGTAGCTCAGTAAGCAATTGGTTTCCCATAGTAAGGGGAACAGGGACTATCTCTGACAGGAACTCAATATTGAATTCTTAATGCTCCATAGAATTCAGTAGAGAAGCCATAGTGAGGCCTATGCTCTATCCTACTTGTTATAAGCCCACTCTGATTGAGCCTTTTAGCCTTGTTTCCTTTAATAATTTAAAGTTGTATAAGGTTTTTGTGTTATCATTTTAGGATAATATAATTATCATCTTATACTAACAATAATTTTGTCTGGTTTAGCTTAAAAAATTATCCAAAACTCTGTTCTGCCCTTCCCTTTTAAGTTGTTATTGCCGCAAATTATATCATTATATATTATATTCTGTTCTTACATTTGTCTTTTAAGTCACATGGGGAAATGCTTCTCACTCGTTTACATATGTAATTATACTTAGTAATGTCCTTATTTGTATGTTTTTAGTTATTCTTGATTGGACATTTATTTTAGAATGAAGGATTTCCTTTAGCCAATCTTGTGAAGCAAACCTACCATCGATGTCCTTCCTTGACAGAGAATCCTGGTTTCTCCTGAAGCTTTGAAGAACAGTTTTGCTGACTATGGTCATGTTAGGTGACTTAATTTCAGCATTGTAGCTATGTTACCCTGTTCTGTACTTCTTTTATATTTAATGAGCAAACATGTGTTAACATCACCAGTGAGCATTTGTACACATGATGAATTACTTAGGTCTTTGAATCTGACATTTTCCTATTAGGCTTTTTCACAATTTCATTATGTGTCCTAGTGTGGGTTTCTTTAGTTTTCTACTTAGAAATTTTTCACTTTCTTAGTTTATTGATTCAAATGTTCTTTCTGCTGTGTTTTTTTTCTTTCCAATTTATATTTTCATTATTCATATATTGGTAGGTTTGGTTATGTCTCAGAGATATCTTAAGTTCTCTATATTTTTGTCTTTCATTGTTCCTCAGACCCTGTCTTTTGAATTGACATTCTTTCAGATGATGCATTTTTTTTTGTTTTACTTTACTGCCATTCAGATCTGCTGTTAAAAACCCACAGTGAATTTTTAATTTCAAACCTGTAATTTCATTTAGTATCTTAAAATTTTTGTATTGATAATTCTTTATTTCTTCATTGTTTGCCTTTCATTCTTGGGCTGGGCAGTGGTGTTTCACAGCTTTAATCCCAGCCAGCACTCAGGAGGCAGAGGCAGGTGGAGTTCAAACCCAGATTAGTCTACAGAGTGAGCTCCAAGATAGCCAGAGCTGTTACACACAGAGATACCCTGTCTTGCAAAACAAAACAAAACAATCCTGTAGGGTTTTTGAGCATATTTAAGATAATTTAAAGCTTTTATAGTAAAATCCAATGTCTATAATTCTTCAGGGAGAGGGTTGTTTGTGTGTGTGTGTGTGTGTGTGTGTGTGTGTGTGTGTTTTATTTATTTTTACATTGTATGTATAGGGAACCTTAAAGTCTGCCCAAGATACCCCAAGGACAAGTTCTCAGCACAAAGGAGATTTATGCTCCAGAGGGACAAAGGGGAGATAGAGAATGAGGGAGAAGGGGAAGGGAAAAAGAGAAAGAGAGCAGGGGTATTTTTCCTGGGCACAAAGGGCTGCTGCTGGATAGAGAGGAGACAAAATGGCACATAGGAAAATGGCAGCTTATAAAGGTTCAGGGGGAAACCTGGTCTTAGAATGAGGTACTTAATTTTAATTGGGCATGTTAATGAGGTGAGCCAAGGAGGGGTTTTGGTTGCTTTAATACTTTGATACTTTATATACTTTAATACTTTGATATTATTATATATATACTTTGATATATAATACTTTAATACTTTGATACTGTGCTTTGGTGGTCAGCCTCTAAAGGAGGAAGTGGCTAGCCTTGGTGGCTAGCAGCTTTCAGAATGTAATCTAACGGTAAGGCAGAAGGAATGAGGAGAATGACAAGGCCTACCAGAGCCATGTTTGTGAGCTGGCTAGAGTCTTGATAGTATGCTTCTTAATTTCTTGTTGAAAACTGAGGGGGTCTCTTTAGATGTCAGACAAGAAAGTAAACCGTGTGAAAAGATAAGAATAAAAACCCAGCGTAGAAACATATATTCTCATTATACAGTATAATTTAAATAAAAAGATTCTAGATTTTAAATTAAACTTTGTCTATTTAGTCTATCAAGAATTACTCAAAGATTTGGATTAATTCTTAACCAAATTATATAAAAGACATCAATATCTAATAACATTTGTGATATTTTATCTTCAGTACTGATGTTTCCTGATTTAATTAGTATCCAAAATATTGTATAGTACAATTAACCATAATTTAAAAATTAATTAAACAATTTTTATTTTAATAATAAAAAGACAATACTTCAGTGATTCATTCGAAAGTCCCATTCCTAGCCATCTAAATATAAGCAAGATATTTCATTGAATACAAATAACTGTAAGTACAGGGGAACTATGTTGTTCATCTTTTAAAAATATATGTATATTTTGGTCATTTTAGAGGTTGATTTCATCTGTTTCCTTCACTCCATTAGGCCAAACAGTATTCTTGATTACTTAATTTTAAGTATAGTAATCTTTTTTTTTTTTTTTTGTATTTTATTTTTTTCTTATCAGTTACATTTTATTAACTTTGTACCCCAGCCGTGTCCCGATCCCTCATTCCCTCCCAGTCCCTCCCTCCCTCCCTCCTCTCCACCGTGCCCCTTGCTAAGTCCACTGATAGGGGGGACCTCCTCCCCATTCATCTGATCCTGTTTTATCAGGTATCTTCAGGACTGGCTGCAAAGCTCTCCTCTGTGTCCTAACAGGACTGCTCCTCCCTTGGGGGGTGGGGAGGCCAAAGAGCCAGTCATTGAGTTCCTGTTAGAAATAGTCCTTGTTCCCCTCACTATGGGAAACCAATTGGTTACTGAGCTACCACAGGCTACATCTGAGCAGAGGTTCTAGGTTACATTCATACATGGTCCTTGGTTGCATGTCAGTGTCAGAAAAGACCCTGTGCCCAGATATCTTTGGTCCTTGTGGAGCTCCTATCCTTTCCTCATCAGACTAACTCCCCTTCTTTCTTATGATTCCCTGTACTCTGCCAAAGGTTTGGTCATGAGTCTTTGCTTTGAAAACACTGCTAGTTAGAGTCTTTCCAATGCGCTCAGTAGACTCCTGTCATATGTTCAATGCACATCCCATTTGTCATTCTAAACGAGGATTGATCATCTTACCCCATGTCCACTCTCTTGATTATCTTTTTTAGGTGTACAGATTTCATTATGTTTATTATATCTTATAGGTCTATATAAGTGAGTATATACCGTGTTTGTCTTTCTCCTTCTGGGATATTTCACTCAGGATGATCTTTTCTAGGTCCCACCATTTGCCTGCAAATTTCATTATTTCCTCATTTTTGATTGCTGAGTAGTATTCCATTGTGTAAAAATACCACAATTTCTGTACCCATTCCTCCGTTGATGGACATCTGGGTTGTTTCCAGGTTCTGGCTATTACAAATAAAGCTGCTATAAACATGGTTGAGCAAATATCGCTTTTGTGTACTTGAGCAAACTTTGGGTATATACCTAGCAGTGGTATAGCTGGGTCTTGAGGAAGCACTATTCCTAATTGTCTTAGGAAGCGCCAGATAGATTTCCAGAGTGGTTGTACCAGTTTACATTCCCACCAGCAGTGGAGGAGGGTTCCCCTTTCTCCACAACCTCTCCAGCATGTGTTGTCCCTTGAGTTTTTCATCTTGGCCATTCTGATGGGTGTAAGGTGATATCTCAGGGTCGTTTTGATTTGCATTTCCCTGATGGCTAATGAGGATGAGCATTTCTTTAAGTGTTTCTCTGCCATTCGATATTCCTCTTTTGAGAATTCTCTGTTTAGCTCTGTTCCCCATTTTTTAATTGGATTACTTGGTTTGCTGCTTTTCAGCTTCTTTAGTTTTTGTATATACTGGATATTAGTCCTCTGTCAGATAAAGGGTTAGTGAAGATTCTTTCCCAATCTGTAGGAAGGCGTTTTGTTTTGATGACAGTGTCCTTTGCTTTACAGAAGCTGTTCAGTTTCATGAGGTCCCATTTATTGATTGTTGCTCTTAGAGCCTGTGCTGTTGGTGTTCTGTTCAGGAAGTTGTCTCCTGTGCCAATGAGTTCTAGGCTGTTCCCCACTTTTTCTTCTAACAGATTGAGAGTATCTGGTTTTATGTTGAGGTCTTTGATCCACTTGGACTTTAGTTTTGTGCAGGGTGATAAATAGAGATCTATTTTCATTTTTCTGCATGTGGACATCCAGTTGGACCAGCACCATTTGTTGAAGATGCTGTCTTTTTTCCATTGAATGGTTTTGGCTTCTTTGTCAAATATCAAGTATTCATAGGTGTGTGGGTTTATTTCTGGATCTTCTATGTGGTTCCATTGATCCTCCTTTCTGTTTTTATGCCAATACCATGCGGTTTTTATTACTATTGCTCTGTAGTACAACTTGAGATCGGGGATGGAGATACCTCCAGATGATCTGTTGTTGTACAGGATTGTTTTGGAGATTCTGGGTTTTTTGTTTCTCCATATGAAGCTGAGAATCTTTTTTTCAAGGTCTGTAAAGAATTGAGTTGGTATTTTGATGGGAATTGCATTGAATCTGTAGATTGCTTTTGGCAGGATGGCCATTTTCACAATGTTAATCCTACTGATCCATGAGCATGGGAGATCTTTCCATCTTCTGAGATCTTCTTCAATTTCTTTCTTCAGAGACTTGAAGTTTTTCTCAAACAGGTCTTTCACTTGCTTGGTTAGTGTCACCCCAAGGTACTTTATGTGGTTAGTGGCTATAGTGAAGGGTGTTGTTTCCCTAATTTCTTTCTCGGCCCTTTTGTCTTTGGTATACAGGAGGGCTTCTGATTTTTTTGAGTTGATTTTGTATCCTGCCACTTTGCTGAAGGTGTTTATCAACTGGAGGAGTTCTCTGGTTGAATTTTTGGGGTCGCTCATATATACTATCATATCATCTGCGAATAGTGACACTTTGACCTCTTCCTTTCCGATTTGTATCCCCTTGATCTCCTTTAGTTGTCTTATTGCTCTGGCTAGGACTTCAAGTACTATGTTGAAGAGGTAGGGAGAGAGTGGGCAGCCTTGTCTTGTCCCTGATTTCAGTGGGATTGATTTAAGTTTCTCTCCATTGAGTTTGATGTTGGCTATAGGCTTGCTGTATATTGCTTTTACTATGTTTAGATATGTGCCTTGTATTCCTGATCTCTCCAGGACTTTAAACATGAATGCGTGTTGGACTTTGTCAAATGCTTTTTCAGCATCTAAGGAGATGATCATGTGGTTTTTCTCCTTCAGTTTCTTTATGTGGTGGATTACATGATGGATTTCCGTATGTTGAACCATCCTGCATGCCTGAGATGAAGCCTACTTGGTCGTGGTGGATGATATCTTTGATGTGTTCTTGGATTCGGTTTGCAAGTATTTTATTGAGTATTTTTGCGTCAATGTTCATAAGAGAGATAGGTCTGAAGTTTTCTTTTTTTTGTTGGGTCTTTGTGTGGTTTAGGTATCAGGGTGACTGTTGCTTCATAGAATGAGTTTGGTAATGTACCTTCTGTTTCTATTTTGTGGAATAGTTTGAGGAGAATTGGTGTGAGCACTTCTTTGAAGGTCTTGTAGAATTTCGCGCTGAAACCATCTGGCCCAGGGCTTTTTTTGGAGGGGAGACTGTGAATGACTGCTTCAATTTCCTTGGGGGATATAGGGCTGTTCAGTCTTTCTACCTGATCTTGACTTAATGTTGGAAGATGGAATCTATCAAGAAAATTGTTCATTTCATTTAGATTTTCAAATTTTGTAGCATATAGGCTTTTGTAGTATGACCTAATGATTGTTTGAATTTCCTCTGTGTCTGTAGTTATGTCACCCTTTTCATCTCTGATTTTGTTGATTTGGATAGATTCTCTCTGCTTTTTAGTTAGTTTGGCTAAGGGTTTGTCTATCTTGTTGATTTTCTCAAAGAACCAGCTTTTTGTTTCATTGATTCTTTGAATAGTTTTATTTGTTTCTAATTGATTGATTTCAGCCCTGAGTTTGATTATTTCCAGCCTTCTGCTCCTCTTGGGTGTATCTGCTTCTTTTTTTTCTAGGGTTTTCAGTTGGGCCATTAAGTTGTTTGTATGTGCTGTTACGAATCTCTTCTTGCAGGCACTTAGTGCTATAAATTTTCCCCTGAGCACTGCTTTCAGTGTGTCCCATAAATTTGGGTATGTTGTGCCTTCATTTTCATTGAATTCTAGGAAGTCTTTAATTTCTTTCTTTATTTCTTCCTTAACCCAGCTGTCGTTGAGTAACAGGTTGTTCAGTTTCCATGTACGTGTAGGCAGTTTGTTATTTCTGTTGTTGTTGAGGTCCAGCTTAAGTCCATGGTGGTCAGATAGAATACATGGGATTATTTCAATCTTTTTGTATCTGTTGAGGCTTTCTTTATGACCAACTATATGGTCTATTTTGGAGAACGTTCCATGTGGTGCTGAAAAGAAGGTGTACTCTTTTGAGTTTGGATGAAAAGATCTGTAGACGTCTATTAGGTCCATTTGATTTAGGGTCTCTGTAAGTGTTTTTATTTCCCTATTTGTTTTCTGTCTAGTTGATCTGTCCCTTGGTGAGAGTGGAGTGTTGAAGTCTCCCACTATTAGGGTTTTAGGATCAATGTGTGATTTAAGCTTTAATATTGTTTCATTTACGAATGTAGGTGCTCTTGTATTTGGGGCATAGATATTCAAAATTGTGATGTCCTCTTGGTGGATTTTTCCTTTGATGAGAATATAGTGGCCGTCCTTATCTTTTTTGATTAACTTGGGTTGAAAGTCTATTTTATTAGATATTAGGATGGCTACTCCAGCTTGTTTTCTGGAACCATTTGCTTGAAAGACATTTTTCCAGCCCTTTACTCTGAGGTAGTGTCTATCTTTGTTGCATAGGTGTGTTTCTTGGATGCAACAGAATGATGGATCCTGTTCCGCAACCATTCTGTTAGTCTGTGTCTTTTAATTGGGGAGTTGAGTCCGTTGATGTTGATAGAAACTAGTGACCAACAATTGTTACTTATTTTAGATGTGGTATTGGTGGTGTCACTGAGTTTCATTGCTTGTCTTCTTTTGGGTTTTTTTTGTTGTGTAGTTATCTATTTCCTCTGTTTCCTTCGATGTAGTTGTTTTCTTTGGTTTGGAGTTTCCCTTCTAGTAACTTCTGTAGAGCTGGGTTACTATGTAGATATTGTTTAAATTTGGTTTTGTCTTGGAATATCTTGAATTCTCCGTCTATGTTGATTGAAAGTTTTGCTGGGTATAGTAGTCTGGGTTGGAATCTGTGGTCCCTTAAGGACTGTATGATTTCTGTCCAGGCCCTTCTGGCGTTCATAGTTTCTGTTGAGAAATCTGGTGTGATTCTGATAGGTCTACCTTCATATGTTACTTGGCCTTTTTCCCTTGCTGCTTTTAGAATTTTTTCTTTGTTTTGTAGGTTCAGTGTTTTGACTATGATGTGATGTGAAGAATTTCTTTTCTGGTCTAGTCTACTTGGTGTTCTGTAGGCCTCTTGTATGTTTATGGCCATCTCCTTCTTTAAGTTGGGAAAGTTTTCTTCTATAATTTTCTTGAAAATATTTTCCGGACCTTTGAGCCTGATGTCTTCTTTTTCTTCTACTCCTATTATTCTTAGGTTTTGTCTTTTCATGGTGTCCTTGATTTCTTGGATGTTTTGTGTTTGGAACTTTTCTGATTTTATTTTTTCTTTGAGAGACATGTCAATTTCCGCAAGTGTATCTTCGGCTCCTGAGATTCTTTCTTCCATTTCTTGTATTCTGTTGTTGATGCTTACCTTTGTAGTGCCTGATCTTTTCTCTATGTTCTCCAGCTCCTGGTTTTTCTCTATTTGTGTTTTCTTTATTCTAATTCTGTTTTCATGTCTTGCACCATTTCCTTCATCTGTTTGAATGTGGACTCCTGCTTTTCAATGATAGCTTCTATTTTTTTGTCTGTTTCCTCTGTATGTATCACTAATTGTGCCTCTACTTCTTTGGGTATAATTGCCTGTATTTCTATGAGAGCTTTGTTTATTTCTTCTTTATTTGCCTTCATTTGTGTGGACATTTCTTTGAGAGCTTTGTGCATTTCTTCTCTGTTTGCCTCAATTTTCGTGGTCATTTCTCTGAGAGCACAATTTGTTTCCTCTTGGTTAGTCTCAATTTCTTTGGTTATTTCTCTGAGGGCTTTGTTCATTTCATCTCTGTGGGCCTCTAGTAGCTGGAGAAACATAGTTTTGAGGTCGTTTTCTTGTATATCTAGTGAATTGAAGTGTCCATTGTTTTGTGGGGTTTCTGGTGAGGTCATTGTGTCCTGATTTTTGTTGGGAGTGTTCTTACGTCTGCCTCTAGCCATCTGGTTATTTATAATCCTCACTGGTTTTTCCTCGAGATTGTAGTTTGGGCTATGATCCTCTCTTTCTGTTTTCTGGACTGTTTTTTCAGGAAGATGAGAGAGGTTCACTGCTTTGGGAGTGTGCACTTTGTTTTCAGTTTTGCCTAAGTAAAGAATGTGACGCTGGCGCTATTCGCGTGCGCTTTTAGCGGGTGCAGTGTGCATGCGCAGATTCTCTGACTATTGCAGTGGCCTGCAAGCCACTATTACGCAGTTCTGACTGAGATCCAGGGATTGTTTGCCTGGATTACCCTGGTGGACCCACAAGGCAGAGGCTTCACTGTTAGGGTCGCTATCCCAAGAATCCCTCTGATGCCCACACTAGGAGTGTGGGTGCCAGGGATCTCGTCTGGTTGCTTCTGTGGAGAGGCCCTGGGTCTGGGGCAATCTCTCCCTAGAAGGCTCACTCACTCTCTTGCAGGACCAGTTGGAATGCACAGAGGTTCCCCTTGCTCACTGCTCTCTGTTTTGGTCCTGCTGCGGAAGTGCATGGGTAGGCTATCAGTCAGCTCTGTGACACTGTGGCTGCAGAACTCGGTGTCCACCTTTCCTGTGTGCTGCCTCTTTGTCCTTTCCCTCTGCTAGGAGGGGTTATGTTGACTGGTCCCTGGGTGGCGCGGGAAAGAGTTAGGGTGAGTGTACTCAATCCCAGATCCCGGGCCCAGATCTCTCTGCCAGAAGCAGCCTGGCGGAAGAATCTATGTTTGCTGATCCCAAGAGAGTACCGGGTAGGGTTGAGTGTCCTCAGATCCAGAGCTTGGGTTTCTCTGCTAGGGGCCGCTGGAGAGAGGGTGCTGTGTCCTTGGCAGGCTGCCTCTCTGTCCTTCCCCTCTGACCTTCTCCTCTGCTAGGTCAAGTTTATGGAGGTGCTCTCAGGGGAGTGCCAGCAGGGGTTGGGGCTTCTCAGTCCGATCCTGAGCTGGCGGCATTTCTCTGCGGGGGGGGGGGGGGGGGGGGGGG